>NC_080714.1:28589258-28619258 GCF_019097595.1 Hemibagrus wyckioides | reverse complement strand
AGACCACAGTGAGGATGAATGCTGTGGCATATCATGTTCATTACCTTTGTGTGTTATTCTGTAAATAATGGAGATTTGTTGGCTGTATAAACAAACATTATTCAGATTTGGTCTACACTGATTCTGTATGTTAAAGACACGTCTCAGCTGCACGGCCACTCCGAGTCCAAACTGAGTGGCTTCATCATCTCAATCTCAATCTGCGCTCCCTCTAAACCACAGTCTATCCTCTCCAGCGTACACTATTTTGGTTTTGTTCTGCAATCATGTGGACATTATTTACTGCACTGACTCCCACAATGCAGTGCAACGGGATTGAGTCCAAATGAGATATGCAGAACATGCTTAACTGGCTGTGGTATTTAAAGATTTATATGCTGAATAGGGTGTGTGGTTTGGGACATATCTTGAGGTTTATTCTGTCCATCACTTTTCCCTTCCCATAGTGTGCATAGTACAGTAACCTTGCGTCACAGGTCCCACTGAAACAATGCAAAGCTGGAAATTTAAACTCTATATACACTCTATAGAAAGGTATCAATCAGATGGAACAGTCTGGTCGTTATATTCTGTACGGTTCCACTTGAACCCGGCTTGTGCAGAGGTTTAAGGGTTAAGTGGAGACAGGCGGATCTGGATGTGGATGCGGGCAGCAGTGCAGTGTGTGATTACAGAGGGAGAGTTTCAGAGTTTTATTCTCCTCATGACAGTGTGCCACTGAGCTATTCCTGTCCTCCTCTTTAAGTGGTAATGCGCTGCCACAGCACTGACGCTTATTTTATACTCTTCCCGGCAGCCTCTACTCACTCCTTCTGTCTTTCATCAACTCCCTGCCGATGGTTGGACAAATTTCTGGAATGATGCTATAGCAGGACTGCAATCTTTACATCTGTTACATTCACAAACACAAACACACTGACTGACTCTTACTTTACTAAAGTAGATAGATAGATAGATAGATAGATAGATAGATAGATAGATAGATAGATAGATAGATAGATAGATAGATAGATAGATAGATAGATAGATAGATAGAGACGAGATCCCAGAGCTGTTCTGATGCTTGTTAAATGTTGGGATGCGGAATCGAAAAGTTTTTAATATCCTTCTACAACATAAGGTAAACATCACAAAATGGATGACCTATATGATGTTCAGACTCACAAGACAAACCTGTTTCAGCAAACTCTTGCCCCCTGTGTGTACATTCTGTCAAAACTGAGAGAGAATGCCACCTGCCATGCCAACCAGTGGTCACTCTCCAGTGCGGGATTCTGCACTAAGAATGTGTAACTTTTGTACTACGTCCAGGACAAGGGTCACTTGTCTAGGTTTGGTACTGAAAAAGGTTTTCAAATGAGGATACTGGCAAGTACCCCATGTGCCAGGCGAAAAACAACCTTCTCCAAACCCAGTAGTGGGAATACTGGGTTACTTCAAAGATCTGGTTCCAACCAGAACCTAGCACGAAGACCGAAACCCTGGAGGTATTAGTACGTTAGTAGGTTTGTTTAAAAGGTAGTGGAAGAAAACAGGGGAGCATGCAGGTTGTTCTGGGGATTGTGGTGGATTTATTTTGGTTTGGTGAATTTACAATGCAGTTTTGATGACAGTAAGAGGTTAGACTGAAGCCATCAGCAGTCCAATAGCATTTCCAGAGGCACTCTGCATGTAAGATTTTCTTTTGAGCCTAGCATCTAATGGGAAATGGCTAGGGTGGAGATATATACTGTGGAATCTTAAGTGCTCATTATCTTCTGGGGCATAGGGTATGTGTCAAATTTAGGGTAATCACTGAGACATCAGAAGGTTCATACTGTTCCTAATGTAGTAAGCACAGGATCAGGGCAGAGATCCTGTACACACATGTGACCAGAGTGTTGGACCACAGTTCTATTACACAGTCATTCATCTTCACTAAACGCTCTATCCTGTTCAGGTAGACCTGGAAGTTATTCTGGGTAAACCACCTGCAAGAAGGGATCCCAGTCCATCACAAGACACATATTTGTCTGATATACCTAGTTGGAAATTAATGTCCATCCAGCATGTGTTTGGACAATGGAATGAATCTGGGGAATCCAGAAAAAGCCAACACAGATACAGGAAGAATGAGCAAAGCTCTGCAGAGAAAGTAACCAGACCTTACACTTGAACCCAGGAGCTGTGAGATGGCAGCATGGCTTCTTCATGCCCCACACTGAAGGGTCTAACATGTAGCTCTATCAACCTGCTTTGGGAGCCCCAGTGCACCCTTCGCCAACTTTATCAGTAGACAAAGTATCACATGTGTGAAACAATAACTTTATAGGACTATGAAGGCTCATAGGATCTCACAGTCAGAAAATGAGATGCAGCAGGATGTCCTAACTGCATGGCATCTTCAATCACCACTTGAAGGAGCACAGGCCTTTGTATTTCAGTAAACGGCTTGACCAGACTCCCGGTTTGTGGGTGGTAAACCAAGGTGTGGAAATGGCTTCCCCGCAGGAACTATACACATCCGTTTTATGAGTGGGGTGCCTTCAGAATGTCTTTTGGGGACCTGCATGAACTGCAGCACCAGTGCATGTGCAGCAAGGAACTACCTTTTCTCAGAGCATTGGTAGGGGGGTGGGATAATCCATGATGACAAGAGGGTATCTGTGCCTATATCCTGCAGCCACAGGGTGTCTGTGTTAAAGTGCTTCAAGGCACATTGTCAACAGTGAAGACAGATAGATAGATCTGTCATAGAGGCACAGGTGTGTGGCTCTGATCTATCCAATTAGCTCATGAAATAAATTCATGCCTGTTCCTCCACTTCCATCCATCTATGTTCCCTCCCTCTCTCTCTCTCTCTCTCTCTCTCTCTCTCTCTCTGTTTCACACTCAGTGGGAGGGATGTGAGTGTAAGTGGGACTGGTCCGCTTGGGCTCTGTGTAGAAATGCCCTCATCTCCTGGTGTTGGGTTGCAGGGACTCAACACAATGAGGAAACACTGAAGCTCATACACTCTGAAGAAGGATCTGTCACACCTGTAGACTTTCTAGAGGTAAGAAGGCTAATTCTTTACAGATTAACACTCCATTATCTTGTTCAGTTTCATCTCATTTGTGTATTCTGCATAGCTGTAACATGTTGACTAGTGTTTATTTAGTCTGCAGTTTGGGTCAAAACTCCAGTGATGGATAGATAATTCATGTGGGTTTTGTATTCTAACGGAATTCCAGTTCTGAGTCACTCGGTTTCTTTTCTGCATGTAGAGATCTCAGCACATGGGTTGGATTCCTTTGTAGACTAAATAATTATTAGTCTGAATAAAGTCTCTAATTTGTGGTGCGTTAAAGCCACCTTGGTGTTTGTGTCTGCGCCTGTGTTTAAAGTGTTGTGTTTATTATGGGGCGGAACACCTGAAACAGTGTCAGGGTTGGGTGCAGGGTGTGTTTGGGTGCGTCTCTGTGTCCTGGACGAACCACATGCTTTCAGCTTTGCCTTTTCCAAAACAGATTTTTATTTCAGGACTGTAATCGAGTAATCACAGAGCGGCTGATTCAGTGAGCGTCAGTGTGTAGAGAGTCCCTGAAGCACAGGCGTTACAGGCGAGCATGAAGGGACTTAACATTGGGGAACGAGGAACAAGGGAGCATGAAGAATAGTGAAAAACCTTTTTACTTTTGATTAAATTTAGACTAAAGAAGAGGGGGAACTAGAGAGAATAAGAGAGAAAAGCAGGGAATGAGAGAAAAAAAATGAGTGAATTAAAAGTGAGGTAATCAGGCAGAATGAGAAAAAAGCAGAAACAGATTGTCGAGGAATGAGGGAAAACAAGAGAATGATGGAACAAGGCGGGAAGAAAAAAATGGTAAGTAGGAAAATAAGGGAGAACAACAGAAAGGAGAGGAGGGAAGTAGGAACACTGTACAGATACACTGCCACCAGTTTTTCCTCTTTTTTGCAGCCCTGCACTTCCCATCTCTCTTTCAGCAGCCATGACGACGGTTGTCGTGATAACGATGCTGCTGTCAGCGTCCCTCCTCCTGTCCTCTGCTCTTCCGTTCCAGCAGAGAGGATTCTGGGATTTTGGTGAAGATATTGACGTCAGAGATCTGATGACGATGATGATGAAGGACCAGGAGGAAGGCTCAGCGTTTGAGGAAGTCCCTCAGCCGGAGATACCGACATGTCCGTTCGGGTGTGTGTGTCACCTGAAGGTGGTGCAGTGCTCTGATCTCGGTTAGTGGTCATCCTATGTCCATTTCCATTCCTGTTCACATTAGCTTACCTGCTCCTCGTAATCTGTCAGTCAAATAAAATATTTCCAAAGATATTTAAAGAGCAATGCCTGCTGGGTAAATAATTGTGCTCCTAAAGTCTACAGTGAAGTCAGCTTAATTCCTCTTGATCTTAGGCAATTTAATCAACCTGAAGCAGGAGAAAGAGTACAAGGGGATGAGGGGACAGTGCTGGAACACAGCTCATATCTTTACCTGAGATGATAAAATAATTAAAATGCCTTTTAAACGGTCAACTGGACTGGAATGAAGTTAAATGAATAAGGAAAAGTGTTCAGATAGCATTTAAACAGCCAAAAACTTCACTCAGGCTGACAAAATAAAAAAATGGCCAAGTACATCAAATCAGAGGAAGTGAATGAGGGGACATACTAAATTGGAACACAGCCCAGAACTTTCCCAAAGCTGATACATTAATGGAAAGGCCCTTTAAAGGACTTGTATAAATAAATAAGAGGAAGTGGACCGGAGGAAGAGTTGGTTTTGGAACACAGCCCAAATTCAGTCTTGGAAAACAGCACTCCAGACCATGCACACACTCATTCACACCTACGGCTGAATTAGCATAGCCAGTCCACCTACCAACACACTACTGGGAGGTGGGAAGAATGTTGAGAAACCACACAGACATGGGGAGAACCTATGAAAGTCCATGCAGACAGTGACCCACACTCATGATGGAACCAGGGATCCTGGAGGTAATGGTACCAGCTGCACCAGTGTGCTGCCTACTTCACTTACACTGATAAAGTAAACTAAGCACCATCAAAGAGAAGATTAAATGGAAACACAGACACATTTTTCTTGCAAAACGTGACACCCAGTGGGATTTGACTAGTTTTTAAACACGTAATGTGGAGTCAGATTTAAACTCTCGTGGAAGACCACTTGTCTCCGTCAACACCACTGCCCCATGTTAGAGGAGGCAACAGTCCTGAACGCTGACTCAGCATTTCTGTTCATTGCGTGAGGGGTAGTGGGAGATGCACCATGATATGATTTGATTACAGCACTTTGATGGAAGGTTTATCATTTAAGTAGCAGGTATATTGTCCACCAAATGATCAGTTTTGGTTTCAGGTTGTCGTTAAAATGGCTGAAAGGACTTGACTGGACTTGAACGAGGAATGTGCCTGAACGGAAGTGCTTTAACCAGAGTAATATCCTCTTTATTTCCCCACAATGTCCCACTTTTCTCCCATCATTTCCTCATGTACACTTTCTGACAGTCGTTAATCGAAATGGCACAAAAAGCAGTGTCTAAAAATGCAGAAAGGAAATCGAAATGCCTGTGGGAATGTGATGGAACAGCGCTGAAGAATTTTGGAGAGCCACATGAAAAGCCATGTGGTGAGAGAGGAGTTACTTTACTGTCTGGATGACAAACCCTGTGTGTGTGTGTGTGTGAAACACCTGTGCACGTGGTATTTTATTACAGACGCTACTGTTTATGGGGTTATTACATGGCAGCGAATGTGCCATAAACACTGACGCCCGTCTTGCCATCACCCATGAAGTCCAAAAGTAGCTATTTGAAAATAAGTCACTGGTTACCATGGTAACATTAGGACTACACCACAGGGTCTGATTCGCAGATGTGTACAGTATGTGCAGCGTTTCTTTCACTCTATTTCAGTCAGTCTGTCTCTGTCTATCTTTGCTTTCACTCCTCTCTTTCCATGGGTCCATCTCTCACCATATCTGTTTCTTTACGTCTCTTTTCTTTACTCTGTTTCTTTGTCTCTTTTTCTCCCTTTTCCATCTGCCATCATGCTGTGCTACGTGGAGCTCCGATAGTCCGGCTCCATCGTAATTATATGGAGAAACACACACACATGCGCATGTACACACACACACACACACACACACACAGAAGCCAAGCACTCCACAATTTACCCAACATTTCCCAAATTACTGCTTTCTGAAAAGTTTACAAGTGAAAATAAAGCAGTTAGAAGGATGTTTTCTGAACCCAGTCTACCCGGCCCACTTTATTAGAGTTTATTTACAGACTGCAGGTCAGCACAATCCACAGGCGATTTTGCTGCACTTGTGCGCAATTACAGATAATAAGTTCCTAGTTTTCCAAGAATTTTATCTTACCTTTGCTAAAAGTTCACTCAATTATATCCTTATAAACAAAGGAATAATTCTTCAGGAGCTCCTGCCTCCTTCAGTGGGCTTGACTTCAGATTTTCTCCAGTTCATCTCTTAACAGCTGCAGGATGTTCTCAGCTAGAAACATCCTGTTGTGTGCCACGGGCAGGAGAACATTTTGTAACGCAGAAAAAACTCTGGCTCTGTGCATTTCTGGCACATTTATACACACCAATAAATATAGAGGAGTTCAAGCGCACCTTTGAGAACTGACTGACTGAATAAGCTTCTAGCTAAAAAACTTCATAAGTACTTAAAAACACAAATTCAACAAGCTTTCAATTAGCTTTCCACCAAATAAGAGAACCAATAAAAGCTTTACCTGTTCAGCAAGAATAAAAGATATTATTATAAGCTATCATAATTACTCCTGAATTCATTTTCTTCTTATATTAACCCTCACTATGACTCCTACTCAGTTTGTTTACTCTCTCTGGCTCCAGCTTGTCACTGCACAGTCCGGGTTTGTTTTCATGCCTCAGGTTTGGACATAATGACATTTGAGATTTCTGAGCTAATATGATACTTACATACAAGTTTCCCACAAATTCCAACAGAGCTAACTACAGGACAATATTTTTTTTCTGTTTTTGTTTTCTTTCCATTTTTAAATTAATTTTTAGTATTGTATTATATATTTGTATCTATCTATCTATCTATCTATCTATCTATCTATCTATCTATCTATCTATCTATCTATCTATAAAATTGTTTATGTTTATGTAATTGTTTTGTTTGCAGGTTTGATTTATGTGCCGTCTAACATCCCGTCTGATACGCTGCTGTTGGACCTGCAGTGCAACGGCATCACAGAGCTCCGAGAGGGAGATTTTAAAGGCCTCAGTAACCTCTATGTAAGATTCCATCCTAAAATTAGCAAAATTTAGATCTTGTTCTTAGAATCCTAAGCCCCAGACCACGACCCAGACTCTGAATCCTGAGCCCCAGTACCAGAGTCTGAAGCCCGATCCCCAGACCTAGAGTCTGAATCCTGGGTCCCAGACCCAGACCCTGAATCCCAAGCCCCAGACCATGACCCAGACCCTGAATCCCAAGCCCCAGACCATGACCCAGACACTGAATCCTGAGTCCCAGACCCTGAATCCTGAGCGCGAGACCCTGACGCTGAATCCCAAACCCCAGAACCAGACCCAGAGTCTGAATCCTGAGCCCCAGACCCAGACTCTAAATCCTGAGCCCCAGACCATGACCAAGACTCTGAATCCCAAGCCCCAGACCCAGACTGAGTAGCAGGACCCAAATTCAGGACCACATTCTGGCTAATAACCTCCACATGCAATCTATGACAACTGCCTAACCTTGCAGATTCTGAGTATTGCAACCAAGACCAGTACTGTGAGTAATAAAATCAAGTCCCTGACCAGGCTCAGTAACGAGACATGGGACACACTAAAGAATACGCTCCAGGGCATGACTCTGATTAATGTGACCTAGACAAAACTGAGGAACATGTCAAAGGTCAGCTCTTAAACAAGAGCCAAATCAAGATGCTGAGTAACGGCACCTAGACCCATCCCAAGACCCAAAATTTTTTATTATTGGTATGTGCATGTGTGTTTCAGGCGTTAATCCTGAGGAGTAATCTGATCTCTCGAATTCACCCTCGTGCCTTCCTGCCTCTGAAGCGCCTGCAGAAGCTCTACATTTCCCACAACCTGCTCACCTCCATCCCTCGCAACCTGCCCTCATCTCTTGTCGAGATGCGTATCCATGACAACCGTATCCGCAAAGTAGCAGCAGGGACCTTCAGTGCCCTGGGGAACATGCATGTGATTGGTGAGATATAATACCTCTGTAGATACAGTACATACTTCAAGATGAGGGAGATCTCTGGGCAGCTGCTACCTAGTGGCGCAGACATACTGTACAATACCACTCTGAAAAGAATGAGCCAGTAAAGCTAATGCTTAATAAGGTACACGACAGTAAGCGGGGCAAGAGAAAGTACATTTTATGCAGTCGAAAATCCCAGCTACGACAGTAAATCTTTAAAATGCTGTTTACTCAAGTGACTTAACTGAACTTTTCAAACAGTCTAATTTACCTTAACTAATATATGCAGAGAACATTTGCTAGCTAACAAGTAGCTAAAACAAGTAGTGCTGGACACCATAGGCTAACATCTCAGACTTTCATAACTTCTACAGCAGATAGAAACTAAACTTTAACATGATACTTGCACAAGAAAGGTCTCAGGGATGTCTCACATTTTATACTGTCTGTCTTAAGACAGTGTGGAGCTAAAGACCTGTCAACACGGTGAATCGAATATGGTTAAAACTATAACTGGGCTTTAAAAGGATGGGGATGACGTGCGTTATTGTTTTGTATTGTGTACAGAAATGGGTCGTAACCCCATCCACAACAGTGGATTTGAACCGGGAGCATTCAAAGGTCTCAAACTGAACTACCTACGAATCTCTGAGGCAAAACTCACCGGTGTCCCAAAAGGTAACATGAACTGTTTTATAATTCTACTTACTAGGTTATTATATCACGCTTCTTCTTCTTCTTCTTTGGTCTTTTCCCTTCAGGGGTCTCCACAGTGAATCATCTCTCTCCACCTATCCCTATCTTCTGCATCCTCAACACTTACACCCACTAGCTTCATATCCTCATTTATTACATCCATATCTCTCCTCTTTGGCCTTCCTCTCTGCCTCCTGCCTGGCAGCTCCATGTCCAACATTCTCCTACCAATATACTCACTCTCCCTCCTCTGAACATGTCCAAACCATCTTAATCTGGTCTCCCTAACTTTGTCCCCCAAACGTCCAACATGAGCCGTCCCTCTGATGTACTCGTTCCTAATCCTGTCCAACCGTGTCCCTCCCAAAGAGAACCTCAACATCTTCAGCTCTGCTCCCTCCAGCTCTGACTCCTGTCTCTTCCTCAGTGACACTGTCTCTAAACCATACAGCATGGCCGGTCTCACCACTGTCCTGTACACCTTCCCCTTGATTCTCGCAGATATTTTTCTATCACACAGAACTCCTGACATCTTTCTCCACCCATTCCAACCTGCCTGCACTCGCTTCTTTACCTCTTTCCCACACTCTCCATTACTCTGGACTGTTGACCCCAAATACTTAAACTCCTGTACCTTCTTCACCTCTTCACCCTGTAATCTTAAGGTTATTATATCACACTAACATGTCATTAAGATAAAGCAACTAATTAGTCTGTCTCATTGTTACATAATGAATTCATTTTTAAACATTACGACTGAGAGTGCTGTCGATGTTATAAAGTCACAGTCTAGAAGCTGCATATTTAGGATCATGTCTACTGTCCAAAGGAACTCACTTGAACTAGTAATTATCTTTCCTTGGTCTGAAACACACTATTGTGTTGGTATGTGTTGGTCAGATTTGCCAGCAAGTCTCCATGAGCTCCATTTGGACCATAATGAGATTCAGGCCATCGAGCTGGAGGACCTAAGCCGATACAAGCAGCTGCAGAGGTCAGACAGATCTACACCACTATAACACATGGAGCAGTATTAAAAAAATAAATCTTCTTTGCAAAAACACTGCATATGCACTTTTAATGCTGTAGCAAAATATCCCAAATATAGACTATATATGTCTAAAAGTTTATGCACCCCTGACCATCGCACTGTATGTGCTTGTTAAACATCCCAGTCCCGATCATTGCCATTATAGTAAGCTCCATTATAGTAAGGGTCAGTGCTCTGTGCCAGACACTTGAGTTCTCTCACTCCAACCTTGCTTCTTTTTTTTTTTTTTTTTTTTACCAATATTTTAGTAACAGTTTGCAAAAGGATCACATATGGGAGTGATGGTCAGGGGTGCACATACTTTTGACACTGACACTGAAGAAAAATCAGATAATACACGTCATAGCTTGTATAACAACATCTAAAGATTAGCATAAATACCTCATCTGACATTCAAGAAGGGCGTTTTAACCAAACACTACAACCTAAAAAAATGTTTTACAAAATGCGGAAAAAAACACATAATAAACAGACAAATAAACCTTCAAAGTGCATGAACACCATTCTTCTCTCACCACAGCAATCTCCAGTGAGAAGTAAAATGGAGGCTAGCTTCTCTTTTTTACCGTTAAGGGATCGACCCATTGTAAACAGGTACGAGATGAAAAATTTAAAAAGTAAAAATTTCGAATGATTACAGGGTAATCTGAAAATTGTTGAAAACTTATTTATTTATATATAAACTAATTCTGCTGCCACCAAAAATAAAGTAAAAACACATAATTGAATTGCACCCCCGTTTCCAGCCTCAGTGGTACGTTCCACTTAGAGCCGTTACAGTAAGGCAGAAATTTAAAAATAAAACATTCAAAATTCATACAATAATCAAGATACCGGAGATATGATGCCCTCTTGTGGTTAAACACCATACACCGCAGGGTAAATGTTTAAATATCCTTTTCTTTTCCTACATCTGTGTTTATAAGATTTATTACTTTGCTCAGTCTCACTTTATATTTATCTTTTTTTGTCTGAAATCAGGCTGGGTCTTGGGTCGAATCATATCCAGCATATTGAGCGTGGTGCGCTCTCTTACCTGCCCAGCCTGAGAGAGCTTCACCTGGACCACAACCGCCTTTCCAGCATCCCCAGTGGCCTGTCCAGTATGAAATACCTGCAGGTATGTGTGTGTGTGTGGGGGGGGGGGGGGGATGCCAAAAAGAAGAACAAAAAGTATAGACCACACCCCCCATATAGACTACATCCCACCCCATATAGACCAAACCCCCCTATATAGCCCACACCTTACCCTTCTGCATTAAGCCAGTTTTTTATATTTAAACTTTTGTACAAATTTTGGTCCAAGCATCACACATCGTAAAGGAAGCCTGTGGTCATGAGGCTGGTGATCATAGCAAGCATCAGCGACCCTTTCCACAGATCCCGCAGGGTTAAAAAAGGACTTTATGAGCCGTTATCTTCTGCTGACTCATAACACGTGAAGCCACCTCGTCTTTTCAAGCCAGAGCTTGTGTAATGTAATGTATATACAGTAAGGCCCACATATAGTCTGTATCTAAATACCTGGGGGTCAGGTGTGTAGAGATTCATTCCAGCTAGAGAAGATCTATCTGGCGTACGTCTCACACACATGGCTGAGAAGCTGGGCAGAGCGAGATGTGCTTGTACGCAGACACAATTAGATCCTAACAGCTTTTGCAGTCTGGGCCAAAAAATCCAGAAAATGCATGTGTGGCATTTCAGTTTGAAGCCAATCGTGACCAAGCTGTAAACATCTGGTTGGGTCCTGGCTGAAAAGTCTAGCACCCAGATCTGGATGTGGACCAGACAAAGTGTTAAGTGTGGGCCATCACTGGGACTCATTTTCCATCCTCAGTGTATTTCCTCTTTGTTGTGGTGGCTTGTGCTGCATTCATTACGGAGAATGGAGGCTCAGTGGCTGAAGATGAGGTTGTGAGTTCAAGACCTGAAGTCTCCAAGTTCTTCTTTGCTCCAGGATCGGTGTATCATGGAGGATCAACAAGCTGAGATATATGTTGAAAAGCATTTTACTGTACTTTATGTATAAAAGTCACAAAAGCCTTTTCTTCTACACATGATTACAGGAAATGTCCAGACAAATGGCTCGGTCTTGCGCTACTCACAGCCTTCTGAATTTATTAGCTGTGATGTAATGTTAATGTTTCTCAATACAGCTGTGGAAGTTCAGTTTCCATGCAAAACCTTTTCAAAATATTTTCCTGAACTTTCCACCAACAGAACACATTAGATCCAAGTTTTCTTCAGATATAGTTTGTCTACAGTTTCGAGGTTTGGATTGACCTTGTTATGTTCAAGTCATGGATCAAGTGTCTCTGGGTTTCTGGGTGATTCTTCTCTCTTCTTCTTCTTCTTGATATTGTGTTGTGATTTCCACCACTGTACTAAAATAAAAAATGAACCCCTGGAGGTCCCCAGAACCCAAGCAGTTAAGTGGCTAATGAGATCCAGATCTCCCAGATGCCTAAAATCATCGCCACATAAACTACCCAAGTTCATTTCTCTCTCTCTCTCTCTCTCTCTCTCTCACCTGCAGGTGGTCTATCTTCACACCAATAACATCACCTCAGTGAAGGTGAATGATTTCTGCCCGACGGGATTCGGAGTGAAGAAGGTCTTCTATAACGGGATCAGTCTGTTTGGGAACCCCATTGAATACTGGGAAATTCAGCCTGCCACCTTCCGCTGCGTGACTGACAGCATGGCTGTGCAGCTCGGCAACCATAAGAAATAGATACACCCCCATCTCACACACACACACACACACACACACACACAAATAACCAAGACTCTTTTAGTGTCACATAACAATTACTCAATTTAATTTAATTTTAGCGCTTTTAACAATGGACATTGTCACAAAGCAACTTTACAGAAATCTATAAATTCATGATATAAATTCTAAATGTAGAAATTTTTCATTTTAATGCCACGTCACATTTCCTTCCCACATGTTTTATAACATCTTTATAACACTTTCTTCAGGTTGTGGTTGTTGTATGTATCTGATTAACGCTTTCATTTCCATGTTAGTCGAGTCTGTCGTCCTGCATCCTGCATGTCTCGCCTGTTCATACTGATGAAGAGCAATTTTACTGTCTGTCTGTCTCAGTGTTAGCATCAGCGTTATGCTCTACAGCTTCACTATTACCTTCATGCACTAATTTAGATCCCAGAGCGCTTTAATAATGTCAATAAATCACCCAGATTTTGTAACAAACACTGATTTTGATCTGATGAATCGCATCTCGCCGAAAAAGACCACGGTGTTTAATGCTGTAGATTAGGATATGCTTTTAAACCATGAAATATATATACATATTACAAAATATCTTACTAACAAAACAGATGAACAGACTGCAATAAACGAATTTTACAAATTATGCTTTGTCTTGAATTAGTAGGTCTTTATTGAGCAGGTTCCTGAACAGTAGTGTACACTCCCTGAGCACTTTATTAGAAACATCTGGACACCTTCTGGACACATTCATGCAGTTACCTAATCATGTGACAGTGTATAAAATCATGTAGATACAATACAGCAACTTCAGAGGATGTTCATCAGCCATTAAAATGTGGAAAATTGCTGAACTCCTTGGTGATCTCACACACTCTGGAGTTTACTCAGAATGGTCAAATAAAGAAAAACATCCTGTGAGCAGCAGCTCTGCAGACTGAAACGCTGTAACGTACAGGGATGGACACTGCCGACGGTGAGGATCGAACCCGGACCTCCACTGTAAGCTCGATCGCCCGCAATATCAGATCAGACCCAAACACAGTGTACGCATCCAGTACATGCACTGCTTACACAACTTACATTAAACTTAACGGAAACAAACCATAACTATGACCTGGAAACTTAAAAAGATAACCTCAAACAAAGTCAACAGATATAAATATAATAACTGACCCTGACCAAGACAGACATATACACTGATTAGCCATAACACTGTGAGCAGTGCCAGGTGAAGTGAATAAGACTGAGTATCTCCTCATCATGGCACCTGTTAGTGGGTGGGATATATTAGACAGCAAGTCAACATTTTGTCCTCAAAGTTGATGTTAGAAGCAGGAAAAATGGACAAGCTTAAGGATTTGAGCGAGTTTGACCAAAAGGGACAAATTGTGATGGCTAGACCACTGGATCAGAGCATCTCCAAAACTGCAGCTCTTGTGGGGGGTCTGCAGTGGTCAGTACCTATCAAAAGTGGTGAACCGGCAACAGGGTCATGGGCGGCCAAGGCTCGATGATGCATGTGGGGAGCGTTAATGCTGGTTCTGATAGAAAGGTGTCAGAATACACAGTGCAGGGCGGGTCAGGGCTCTTTCGGCAGCAAAAGGGGAACCAACACTATATTAGGCAGGTTATGCCTGGTTGGGGTAAAGAGCAGCATGTTAAGGGAAAAACAAAGGACAGGTGAGAAAGTGGTAAAACACATTATGAAAGGGCGTGGCACCGCCCACATGGGAATAACACAGTAATACATAAATTAACCCTTTGCCAGGACCCCCTGGTGGTCTGGAAAGGAACTGTCCCAGTAACAAACACGTTGATGGTGAGAGATCAGCTGCAGTAAATCACTCTGATAGTCACTCTATACAGTTGTGGTGAGCAGAAAAGCATCTCAGAAATGCAGAAAACGTCAAGCCTTGAGGTGGATGAGCTACTACAGCAGCAGACCATGAGAAGACCTGAGGAAAGAGGCTGAGGCTGACTCACCAGAACTGGACGCTGAAAACAGGTAGTTCGTCTGAGGAAGGCACACAGATGGTAGGATCTGGATCTGGCACCAACATCATGACTCCCTGCCTGGTGGAGGTGGTGTGATGGTGTGGGGAATGTTTTCTTGGCACACTTTGGGCTTGTTAATATAAAATGTTTCCAAGAACTTTGGAAATCCATGCTATGAAGATTTGAGATCATGGAGAGATGAGAGACCCTGCTCAGCATTATTAAACAAAATCAAAGAAAAGTGAAGAGGGGATGGAAATTTTGAATTCTCCGCCTCTTACCTTTCAGGTGAGTTTGCATTGTACCTGCGCGTATTTGAGCGTCACTCCTACTCAGCTACGCAGCTGTGATTTCTCCGGTTCAACCTGCTCGTCAGGCTCGTATCAGGATTCCAGATTTCGTTCTTGTGATTAAAGAAAATAAACACCAGCAGCAGCAGCAGCGATGGACTACAAAGAGCAGGTTAGTTTATTTGGAAGAAAATACTTTCAGAAACAGGGTTTTGTGAGTTTATGTTACATTCACCTTCCTTTTCTAAGTTCCTGGTTAGATCAGGTGTGTGAAACTTGTGTCCTGGAGGCTGTGTAGCCCATGAAAGTTGTGGTCAGGAGAAGATGAGTAGACTGAGGTGTGTTGGACGGAGTTAAGACCCCCGCAGGTGTCTGAGGCTTTGAGTCTCAGTATTGTATAAAAATATACAGTACAGAAAGATGAGTGGAAAGAAGATGGACCGATGGATTGATAGATACACTGTCGGGAAAATAGAAGTAAAGGAATGTTTAAGTTTTAATTAGGTGCATTGGTGAGACCTTGACTGGTTTGTAGAACAGAGTTTTACACACTGAGTTGTCCAGTATGGATTTTTCCAGTTTAACCTCATCTATTATTGATGAAAAGGAGAAAATAAAATTAAATTCATTATAAAATTCTACACACTTTGTGTTCAAGTGAATTGTGCAAACTTCTCTCTCTCTCATTGCTCTCTCTCTCTTATATTGTTCACTATTTATTGCACTACCTCAAACCCTGTTATTATTTCATTACGCTGCTATATTTATATTTATGTTTATGCCTATTTCTATTGCACAACCTCAACCGCTGCTACTCTGTACATCATTTCATTTTTATTCCATTTCATTTTATACATTTCACTACACATGTTCTTTTTCTTTCGGCGCTAAGTGTCTTGTTTTTGTGTTGTCTTTTTCTTTTGTACTTCCTGTTTCTGCACTGTCTTGTCTTTGCACTGTTTGCACCTAGTTGCACACTTTGCACTTTATGTGGCTAGGACAAAACCTGGGCCCTAGCTCTGTGTTGTTGTTTTTTTCATATTTGATCTTTATGTTGTATGTTTCTGTAGCACCAGGTCCTGGAGAAACAGTGTTTCATTTCACTCTGTACTGCGTCAGATATATGTGGTTGAAATGACAATAAAGCTTCTTGAATACTTGAATACTCTCTCTCTCTCTCCCTCTCTCTCTCTCACCCTTTCTCTCTCTCCCACCCTCTCTCTCTCTCTCTCTCTCTTTTTGGGAAATCATCTGAAACTCCTCCCTCTGTTATATTTATATATATGTATATATATATAGTGTAGTATGTATCATGTAGTAAAACCCTGCATGTGCTGTACAGGTTGCTGAAATCGAAGCCTCCGCCCGCTTTGGAGACCTGATCGAATTCTCGTATCCGATTGGCTACTCACACTGGGGCGTCTACGACGGAGACGGATACGTCATTCACTTTGCAGTCGCAGGTAGGAACACCCACAGCAGTGTCTCCCAAGCTGAGGGATTCCTGCATTAACACACCTGCTCATTGTTTCTGATCACCTGGGTTAGGTGTGTCCTAGGAATGTCGGTGTTCCTGATTACCTGGTTCAGGTGTGTTAGGAGTGTTCAGTATATTTAATTACTATGATTACTGAAAGTGAATGAATTACCGAGGTTTGTATGTTTAGTGTTCAGTGTTCCTGATTACCTGGATCATGTGTGTTATCACTATTCAGTGTTCCTGATTACCTGGATCATGTGTATTATCACTATTCAGTGTTCCTGATTACCTGGATCATGTGTGTTATCACTATTCAGTGTTCCTGATTACCTGGATCAGGTGTGTTATCACTATTCAGTGTTCCTGATTACCTGGATCAGGTGTGTTATCAGTGTTCAGTGTTCCTGATTACCTGGATCATGTGTGTTATCACTATTCAGTGTTCCTGATTACCTGGATCAGGTGTGTTATCAGTATTCAGTGTTCCTGATTACCTGGATCAGGTGTGTTATCACTATTCAGTGTTCCTGATTACCTGGATCATGTGTGTTATCACTATTCAGTGTTCCTGATTACCTGGATCAGGTGTGTTATCAGTATTCAGTGTTCCTGATTACCTGGATCAGGTGTGTTATCAGTGTTCAGTGTTCCTGATTACCTGGATCAGGTGTGTTATCAGTGTTCAGTTTTTATGATTCTCCTATGATTCATCCCTGGTTTATGTGTGTATAATGTTTGGTGTTCCTGATTGCCTGGATCAGTTTTGTTAGGTGTATTCAATCATCCTGAATACCTGGTTTGTATGCAGTGTTTAGTAAACCTGGTCTAGGTGTGTGTGGGTGTGTTTATAGTGTTTGGTGTGAGGTGTGAAGTGTTCACTGTTACTGCTTAGGTGTGTTTGGAATGTTCATTGTTCCTAATGATCTGGTTCATGATGGTCCTATAGTTCTGAGTACATGGTTCAGGTGTGTTATGAGTGTCTAGTGTTCCGGATTACCTGATTCAGGTGTGTTATGAGTGTCTAGTGTTCCTGATTACCTGATTCAGGTGTGTGTGATGTGTTCAGTGTTCCTGATTACCTGATTCAGGTGTGTTATGAGTGTCTAGTGTTCCTGATTACCTGATTCAGGTGTGTGTGAGACGTGTTCAGTGTTCCTGATTACCTGATTCAGGTGTGTGTGATGTGTTCAGTGTTCCTGATTACCTGATTCAGGTGTGTTATGAGTGTTTAGTGTTCCTGATTACCTGATTCAGGTGTGTGTGACGTGTTCAGTGTTCCTGATTACCTGATTCAGGTGTGTGTAATGTGTTCAGTGTTCCTGATTACCTGATTCAGGTGTGTGTGATGTGTTCAGTGTTCCTGATTACCTGATTCAGGTGTGTTATGAGTGTTTAGTGTTCCTGATTACCTGATTCAGGTGTGTGTGATGTGTTCAGTGTTCCTGATTACCTGATTCAGGTGTGTTATGAGGGTTCAGTGTTCCTGATTACCTGATTCAGGTGTGTGTGACTTGTTCAGTGTTCCTGATTACCTGATTCAGGTGTGTGTGACGTGTTCAGTGTTCCTGATTACCTGATTCAGGTGTGTTATGAGGGTTCAGTGTTCCTGATTACCTGATTCAGGTGTGTGTGATGTGTTCAGTGTTCCTGATTACCTGATTCAGGTGTGTGTGATGTGTTCAGTGTTCCTGATTACCTGATTCAGGTGTGTGTGATGTGTTCAGTGTTCCTGATTACCTGATTCAGGTGTGTTATGAGTGTTTAGTGTTCCTGATTACCTGATTCAGGTGTGTTATGAGGGTTCAGTGTTCCTGATTACCTGATTCAGGTGTGTTATGAGTGTTTAGTGTTCCTGATTACCTGATTCAGGTGTGTGTGATGTGTTCAGTGTTCCTGATTACCTGATTCAGGTGTGTTATGAGTGTTTAGTGTTCCTGATTACCTGATTCAGGTGTGTTATGAGTGTTCAATGTTCCTGATTGCCTGATTCAGGTGTGTGTGATGTGTTCAGTGTTCCTGATTACCTGATTCAGGTGTGTGTGATGTGTTCAGTGTTCCTGATTGCCTGATTCAGGTGTGTGTGACGTGTTCAGTGTTCCTGATTACCTGATTCAGGTGTGTGTGATGTGTTCAGTGTTCCTGATTACCTGATTCAGGTGTGTTATGAGTGTTTAGTGTTCCTGATTACCTGATTCAGGTGTGTGTGATGTGTTCAGTGTTCCTGATTACCTGATTCAGGTGTGTTATGAGTGTTTAGTGTTCCTGATTACCTGATTCAGGTGTGTGTGATGTGTTCAGTGTTCCTGATTACCTGATTCAGGTGTGTTATGAGTGTTTAGTGTTCCTGATTACCTGATTCAGGTGTGTGTGATGTGTTCAGTGTTCCTGATTACCTGATTCAGGTGTGTGTGACGTGTTCAGTGTTCCTGATTACCTGATTCAGGTGTGTTATGAGTGTTTAGTGTTCCTGATTACCTGATTCAGGTGTGTGTGATGTGTTCAGTGTTCCTGATTACCTGATTCAGGTGTGTTATGAGTGTTTAGTGTTCCTGATTACCTGATTCAGGTGTGTGTGATGTGTTCAGTGTTCCTGATTACCTGATTCAGGTGTGTGTGATGTGTTCAGTGTTCCTGATTACCTGATTCAGGTGTGTGTGATGTGTTCAGTGTTCCTGATTACCTGATTCAGGTGTGTTATGAGTGTTTAGTGTTCCTGATTACCTGATTCAGGTGTGTGTGATGTGTTCAGTGTTCCTGATTACCTGATTCAGGTGTGTGTGATGTGTTCAGTGTTCCTGATTGCCTGATTCAGGTGTGTGTGACGTGTTCAGTGTTCCTGATTACCTGATTCAGGTGTGTTATGAGTGTTTATTGTTCCTGATTACCTGATTCAGGTGTGTGTGATGTGTTCAGTGTTCCTGATTACCTGATTCAGGTGTGTTATGAGTGTTTAGTGTTCCTGATTACCTGATTCAGGTGTGTGTGATGTGTTCAGTGTTCCTGATTACCTGATTCAGGTGTGTTATGAGTGTTTATTGTTCCTGATTACCTGATTCAGGTGTGTGTGATGTGTTCAGTGTTCCTGATTACCTGATTCAGGTGTGTTATGAGTGTTTAGTGTTCCTGATTACCTGATTCAGGTGTGTGTGATGTGTTCAGTGTTCCTGATTACCTGATTCAGGTGTGTGTGACATGTTCAGTGTTCCTGATTACCTGATTCAGGTGTGTTATGAGTGTTTAGTGTTCCTGATTACCTGATTCAGGTGTGTGTGATGTGTTCAGTGTTCCTGATTACCTGATTCAGGTGTGTTATGAGTGTTTAGTGTTCCTGATTACCTGATTCAGGTGTGTGTGATGTGTTCAGTGTTCCTGATTACCTGATTCAGGTGTGTGTGACATGTTCAGTGTTCCTGATTACCTGATTCAGGTGTGTTATGAGTGTTTAGTGTTCCTGATTACCTGAATCAGGTGTGTGTGATGTGTTCAGTGTTCCTGATTACCTGATTCAGGTGTGTGTGATGTGTTCAGTGTTCCTGATTGCCTGATTCAGGTGTGTGTGACGTGTTCAGTGTTCCTGATTACCTGATTCAGGTGTGTTATGAGTGTTTAGTGTTCCTGATTACCTGATTCAGGTGTGTTATGAGTGTTTATTGTTCCTGATTACCTGATTCAGGTGTGTGTGACGTGTTCAGTGTTCCTGATTACCTGATTCAGGTGTGTTATGAGTGTTTAGTGTTCCTGATTACCTGATTCAGGTGTGTGTGATGTGTTCAGTGTTCCTGATTACCTGATTCAGGTGTGTTATGAGTGTTTAGTGTTCCTGATTACCTGATTCAGGTGTGTGTGATGTGTTCAGTGTTCCTGATTACCTGATTCAGGTGTGTGTGATGTGTTCAGTGTTCCTGATTACCTGATTCAGGTGTGTGTGACGTGTTCAGTGTTCCTGATTACCTGATTCAGGTGTGTGTGATGTGTTCAGTGTTCCTGATTACCTGATTCAGGTGTGTTATGAGTGTTCAATGTTCCTGATTGCCTGATTCAGGTGTGTGTGATGTGTTCAGTGTTCCTGATTGCCTGATTCAGGTGTGTGTGACGTGTTCAGTGTTCCTGATTACCTGATTCAGGTGTGTGTGATGTGTTCAGTGTTCCTGATTACCTGATTCAGGTGTGTGTGATGGTGTTCAGTGTTCCTGATTACCTGATTCAGGTGTGTGTGATGTGTTCAATGTTCCTGATTACCTGATTCAGGTGTGTGTGATGTGTTCAGTGTTCCTGATTACCTGATTCAGGTGTGTGTGATGTGTTCAGTGTTCCTGATTGCCTGATTCAGGTGTGTGTGATGTGTTCAGTGTTCCTGATTACCTGATTCAGGTGTGTGTGATGTGTTCAGTGTTCCTGATTGCCTGATTCAGGTGTGTGTGATGTGTTCAGTGTTCCTGATTACCTGATTCAGGTGTGTGTGATGTGTTCAGTGTTCCTGATTGCCTGATTCAGGTGTGTGTGACGTGTTCAGTGTTCCTGATTACCTGATTCAGGTGTGTGTGATGTGTTCAGTGTTCCTGATTGCCTGATTCAGGTGTGTGTGACGTGTTCAGTGTTCCTGATTACCTGATTCAGGTGTGTGTGATGTGTTCAGTGTTCCTGATTACCTGATTCAGGTGTGTGTGACGTGTTCAGTGTTCCTGATTGCCTGATTCAGGCGTGTGTGACGTGTTCAGTGTTCCTGATTACCTGATTCAGGTGTGTGTGATGTGTTCAGTGTTCCTGATTACCTGATTCAGGTGTGTGTGATGTGTTCAGTGTTCCTGATTACCTGATTCAGGTGTGTGTGATGTGTTCAGTGTTCCTGATTACCTGATTCAGGTGTGTGTGATGTGTTCAGTGTTCCTGATTACCTGATTCAGGTGTGTGTGATGGTGTTCAGTGTTCCTGATTACCTGATTCAGGTGTGTGTGATGTGTTCAGTGTTCCTGATTACCTGATTCAGGTGTGTGTGATGTGTTCAGTGTTCCTGATTACCTGATTCAGGTGTGTGTGATGTGTTCAGTGTTCCTGATTACCTGATTCAGGTGTGTGTGATGTGTTCAGTGTTCCTGATTGCCTGATTCAGGTGTGTGTGATGTGTTCAGTGTTCCTGATTACCTGATTCAGGTGTGTGTGATGTGTTCAGTGTTCCTGATTGCCTGATTCAGGTGTGTGTGACGTGTTCAGTGTTCCTGATTACCTGATTCAGGTGTGTGTGATGTGTTCAGTGTTCCTGATTACCTGATTCAGGTGTGTGTGACGTGTTCAGTGTTCCTGATTGCCTGATTCAGGTGTGTGTGACGTGTTCAGTGTTCCTGATTACCTGATTCAGGTGTGTGTGATGTGTTCAGTGTTCCTGATTACCTGATTCAGGTGTGTGTGATGTGTTCAGTGTTCCTGATTACCTGATTCAGGTGTGTGTGATGTGTTCAGTGTTCCTGATTACCTGATTCAGGTGTGTGTGATGTGTTCAGTGTTCCTGATTACCTGATTCAGGTGTGTGTGATGGTGTTCAGTGTTCCTGATTACCTGATTCAGGTGTGTGTGATGTGTTCAGTGTTCCTGATTACCTGATTCAGGTGTGTGTGATGTGTTCAGTGTTCCTGATTACCTGATTCAGGTGTGTGTGATGTGTTCAGTGTTCCTGATTACCTGATTCAGGTGTGTGTGATGTGTTCAGTGTTCCTGATTGCCTGATTCAGGTGTGTGTGATGTGTTCAGTGTTCCTGATTACCTGATTCAGGTGTGTGTGATGTGTTCAGTGTTCCTGATTACCTGATTCAGGTGTGTGTGATGTGTTCAGTGTTCCTGATTACCTGATTCAGGTGTGTGTGATGTGTTCAGTGTTCCTGATTACCTGATTCAGGTGTGTGTGACGTGTTCAGTGTTCCTGATTACCTGATTCAGGTGTGTGTGATGTGTTCAGTGTTCCTGATTACCTGATTCAGGTGTGTGTGATGTGTTCAGTGTTCCTGATTACCTGATTCAGGTGTGTGTGATGGTGTTCAGTGTTCCTGATTACCTGATTCAGGTGTGTGTGATGGTGTTCAGTGTTCCTGATTACCTGATTCAGGTGTGTGTGATGTGTTCAGTGTTCCTGATTACCTGATTCAGGTGTGTGTGATGTGTTCAGTGTTCCTGATTACCTGATTCAGGTGTGTGTGACGTGTTCAGTGTTCCTGATTACCTGATTCAGGTGTGTGTGACGTGTTCAGTGTTCCTGATTACCTGATTCAGGTGTGTGTGACGTGTTCAGTGTTCCTGATTACCTGATTCAGGTGTGTGTGACGTGTTCAGTGTTCCTGATTACCTGACAGAGGTGTGTTTGACGTGTTTAGTGTACAGTATATTTGCTTTTCCTAGATGAGACGCAGATAATGAATACATTCCGCGGTTACCTGCAGACCATCTTCCCTGTGTGTGGTGACCTCCTTCTCGGAGAGACTCGTATCCGCCGCCAACGTCTCGCAGAAGTCAACGTCCCCAAAGGAGCTCTCCTCCTGGTGAGCAATTCTCGGCATACGTTCACACCATCGGAGCCAGAGGAAATGAAGCGACGACGTGACGCCCTGCTGGACAAACAACTTCCTTACCATCTCTTCAGTCAGAACTGCGAACACTTCGCCACATTTGTGCGCTTCGGAAAAGCGGTGTGTAACCAGGTGAGTTCAGATAGCACTGTGAATACATCAGAGATCAAACGCTGATCAGATGGTCATCAGACCATGGTTATTATTCCTGAATGAAATTATAATAAAACGTAGTAGTAGCTCACAGTAAACAGGTCTCACTTTTAGGTGTAGGAATTTCTAATTCTACATCACTAAATCCCTCTGTGTTTGTTTGATCCAGATTCCAGGAAAAACCAAAAACAAGGAGTGTGAGGAGGCGACTAAAGTGTTCGCAGACATCGTGTGGAGAGAGACTTCGTAACCTTTGACAGACCCCGAAATATCCTAACCAGAATAATATATATAGCATTAATACATGAGTCTTTGTATTTATGTTGATGGATTTGTGTTGTGTTTCATGCTCTGACACACCCACTGTACCTCCTGAGCTTATTAACACACCTGAGTGAGGTGTGTCAGAGCAGCTAAAGCATTCAACCTGCCAGACTACTGTTAGAAGGGTGGAGCAAGGAAATTCTATATTTTTAAGCCTCAATATGTATTGTTGAAAATAATGATTTCTCTAATGTTGCGATTTATTTGTGTGTGTATGTGTGTTACAATAACTTTAATAAAAATTCTCAATTTACCGATTAGTCAACGTGTCATTCTAGTAAGAACAATGATAACAATAGAGAACGGTGCAGAGGTTTCCTTAATTTTCTTCCTCTTCCTCTTCTTCTTCTTCTTCTTCTTCTTTTTGAGTTTTAGTGCTAGCCAAGTCACGAACATGTCATGTCAAGAACATTCTTCTTTTTTACTGGGAGGGAAGAAAAAACTTTGAGCTAAGTAAGCTGAGCCTAATAAACAGTCCAATAGCTCATACAAAACTGTAAATCCTGCTCATATTCTTCCTAAGGAATCTCTTTTCTACTTCAACAGCAGCAGTACATCTTGACTTCTCTGGTTAGTCACAGAATCTCCATGTTCCATTTATATTGTCCTCCTCTTTTTCTGTATGTTTATGAAAACCCTTTGAATTGTTTTAGCTTCTAACATCCTTAACAGTGTCATAGTTCCTGCTATGCTACATGGCCTAAAGCATGTGGATACCTGACATATATACACCGACCAGGCACAATGTTATGACCACCTGCCTAATATTGTGTTGGTCCCCCTTTTGCTGCCGAAATAGCCCTGACCCGTCCTGCACTGTGTATTCTGACCCCTTTCTATCAGAACCAGCATTAACTTCTTCAGAAATTTGAGCAACAGTAGCTCGTCTGTTGGCCTGCAATCGCTCCCCACGTGCATCAATGAGCCTCAGCCGCCCATGACCCTGTCACTGGTTCACCACTGTTCCTTTCTTGGACCACTTTTGATAGGTACTGACCACTGCAGACCAGAAACACCCCACAAGAGCTGCAGTTTTGGAGATGCTCTGATCCAGTGGTCTAGCCATCACAATTTGTCCCTTTTGGTCAAACTCGCTCAAATCCTTAAGCTTGTCCATTTTTCCTGCTTCTAACATCAACTTTGAGGACAAAATGTTGACTTACTGCCTAATATATCCCACCCACTAACAGGGGCCATGATGAGGAGATCATCAGTCTTATTCACTTCACCTGGCACTGCTCACAGTGTTATGGCTGATCAGTGTACTTGTTGAACAGCCCATTCCAAAGGTATTAATATTATTAATATTAATATTATTAGTATTAATATTGACTTAGTTGCCCCATTAGTTGATCATCTCATTCCAGATTTATTCTCCTCTCTTTGACTCCTCTTCTTCCTGTGTTTGTGGGGATTAGTGATCTTTGGATCATTTCATTGCATTAGTGAGATCAGACTCTGATGTCGGGATGTTGAGAAGATTCCAGTTCCAGTTCATTCCCAAAGGTGTTCAGTGGGGTTGAGTCTGAGTCAGGGCTCACTTGCGTGACATAAGAGTGTGACAGTAGTGGGGAGCACATACTTTTGGTCATATAGTGTAGTTTGAAGGATTGTTTTACACATTTATCTGCACCTGCATTGTCTAAATGTGGAAGCAGACAGAGTGCTGTATTTTGTGGAGGTTCTAGAATATTTCATAAATAAGACTTATTAAACTATTTAAAAACCTTGTGATAGAAAAATATCAGAGAGAATCAAGGGGAAGGTGTACAATACAGTGGTGAGACCAGCCATGCTGTATGGTTTAGAGACAGTGTCACTGAGGAAGAGACAGGAGTCAGAGCTGGAGGGAGCAGAGCTGAAGATGTTGAGGTTCTCTTTGGGAGGGACACGGTTGGACAGGATTAGGAACGAGTACATCAGAGGGACGGCTCATGTTGGACGTTTGGGGGACAAAGTTAGGGAGGACAGATTAAGATGGTTTGGACATGTCCAGAGGAGGGAGAGTGAGTATATTGGTAGGAGAATGTTGGACATGGAGCTGCCAGGCAGGAGGCAGAGAGGAAGGCCAAAGAGGAGGAATATGGATGGAATAAATGATATGAAGCTAGTGGGTGTAAGTGTTGAGGATGCAGAAGATAGGGATAGATGGAGAGAGATGATTCTCTGTGGAGACCCCTGATGGTCGGAGTCTCATCGCTTGGTGGTGCTCACTGCTGCTGTGGATGGATCACAGATCTGCCATTTCATCTGTCAGTTTGTGACAGCAAAGAATTAGTGTCTATAATGACCTCAGAAACTACAATGACCTTATAGTTCCTCATGGGTCATTGATTGCTGTTGTAGAAAGGACATTAATCAGTTACAGTTACATTATTTACTGTCCAGTGCCACCCAAATGAGGATGGGTTTCCTTCTGAGCCTGGTTCCTCTCAAGGTTTCTTCCTCATATCATCCCAGGGAGTTTTTCCTTGCCACCGTCACCACAGGCTTGCTCATTAGGGATAAAATAAAATAGTTCAATAATTTAATTTAATAATTTATTCTTATTTCCAGGTATTTGGTTATTTTTTATATATATTTATTTTCATTTTTCCCCTCCCCTTTCTCCGTTTCTCTTCTTTTGTAAAGCTGCTTTGAGACTATGTTCATTGTAAAAGGCGCTATACAAAATAAACTGAAACTGAAGAGAAAAGCCAAAAGAAGAATAAGAAGAAACTAATTAAACACCTGCGCAGGAATGTGAACACCTGTAATCAGTGGTTTGACGTCTAACACCAGCTACAAAATCACCATTAAACACACCATTAAAAGTATTTTTATTTCATTTTGTCGCTGTGAAAGATCTTGAGAACCCGCCATTTCCAAGCGCCCCATCGGAAATATCCCGGATGTTGCCAGTTGCAGTAGGAGAGGATGGGGGAAGAGGGGGAAGGAGAGAGGGAGAGAGGGAGGGAAGAGATATCCCGGATGTTTCTTGGTTAGCGGAGAAACAAAACATGGACATGCTTTTTAGTTTTTGTACGCTTCATACACAAAAGCGTTGAATTTACACAATTACACGATTCGATAAGCTTATTTATCGCTTACAGAAAGCTCACTTTCAACATCAGAGAGATCCTGGGTTAATTAATGAGCTCCAACAGGTAAGAATTGGGAAATATTTACCTCTACTGTCTGCTAGCTACTGTACATGCCTGTTAAATCCGTGGCTAGCTTAGCTTAGCTTAGTTCATCTTAACGCTAATATCATTCCTTGACGCTGAACTGTCACTAGCCGGAACTCTGCGCATGCGCGGTGTCAAACCCGGCGTGGACGCACCGAGTGCGCAAGCGCAGTGTAAAATAAACGCCAGCAGGTTGATCATAGCCTAGCATAGTTTAGCTTAGCTTAGCATAGCTGTTACAGGGTTTTGTCTCAAAATGTGGGGATTGTCTGAAAACTGTGCGTGAAGGTGATTTTATAAATCAGTCGAATTGTTTATTCAGTGCACGATTTATTAGGTGACAGTGACAGGAAAAAAATAACATCCGTTCAACTTCATTGTATCAGCGATGCTAGCTTAGCTTGTCATGCTACCTGGTAAAACAAGCCAGCTAGTCGCATAGCTTACTGCGTTGCTATGGTATCAAAGAGATAAAATAATGTCGAGCCGTCGCGGAAGTTATGATAGGAGGAAGCTGTAGGGATGAAGTAGATATCGTGTTTTTCTGTGTTCTTCTCTAGCGGTGTGTTGTTATATCGGTTAGTAACGTTACTTTACTAGCTAACTGGCTAACATTTTAACCCAGATGAGGGGTTAGAGCTACAATGGATGTTTTGTGATGCTAAAATATTCAGTGGAATCATTTTAAAAACATTCTATTTAGCAACTATAATATTGATATATTGTTTGTGTATTAAGTATGTATATATTTTTTATTATAGTTTTGTCATGGCTTATATGACTAGTGTGTGTATGTGTTTTTTTTTTTTTTCATTACTCATAAGTCATCAGTAAAATCGAGTAGAAATGAATTTTTCTGCCGAGGGTTTAATCTGAAGCGTTTCTGATCACAGAGTGAAGCTGGAGGCGAGAGTCAGGCACCGCGTGTGCAGAATCCAGTCCTGATTTCCAGGAAATCCCATCATCCTGCGTCTCCGTCCTCGTGGCGCAGAGTGATGACATCACAGCGGCCGAGGCATGCCACCCGTGCTCTTCCCGCTCCACAGAGCTCCTCTTCGAGGAGCTCGCGCTCAGGACCCTCGACTTCACAAGGTGCGTCCCAATCTGCGCCGTCTTCCTCCCGCTCGCACCACACCTGGCCGGAGGAGGCGGTGTACGACGCATATGGTCTGTACTCACTGCACCGCATGTTCGACATCGTCGGCACTCACCTCACACACCGCGACGTGCGCGTCCTCTCCTTCCTGTCCGTGGACGTCATTGACGAGTACGAGCGCGGCGGAATACGGGATGGGCGTGACTTCCTGCTGGCTCTGGAGAGACAGGGGCGCTGCGACGAGACCAACTTCCGGCACATTCTGCAGCTGCTACGCATCATCACCAGACATGACCTTCTGCCTTACGTCACACTGCGCAAGAGACAGACAGGTGAGGGTGCACACACACACACACACCCCACACCAATTAGTCTGTTAGTGATCAGATTCTGATGTATATTGGGGTGTGTATGTGTGTGTGTTCTACAGTGTGTCCAGACCCGGTGGATCAGTACTTAGAGGAGACGTCTGTGCGCTACATTGTTCCTCGAGGAAGCAGAACAGAGAGTCCACAGGTCACACCACACAGATGCGCAGGTTTGTGTGGCTGTGGGGTGGTGTGTGTCTGTGGGTTGGGGTGTGTGTGTGTCTGTGAATTTGTGTGTGTGTCTGGGTTGGGGTGTGTGTGTATATGTATGTCTGTGGGAGTGTCTGTTGGATAGTGTGTGTCTGTCTGTCTGTCTATGTCTGTGGGTTGGTGTGTGGGTGTCTGTGTGCATGTATGTCTGTGAGTGTGTGTGTCTGTGGGTTGGTGTGTGTGTATGTGTGTCTGTGGGTTGGTGTGTGTGTATGTGTGTCTGTGGGTTGGTGTGTGTGTATGTGTGTCTGTGGGTTGGTGTGTGTGTATGTGTGTCTGTGGGTTGGTGTGTGTGTATGTGTGTCTGTGGGTTGGTGTGTGTGTATGTGTGTCTGTGGGTTGGTGTGTGTGTATGTGTGTCTGTGGGTTGGTGTGTGTGTATGTGTGTCTGTGGGTTGGTGTGTGTGTATGTGTGTCTGTGGGTTGGTGTGTGTGTGTATGTGTGTCTGTGGGTTGGTGTGTGTGTGTATGTGTGTCTGTGGGTTGGTGTGTGCCTGTGTGAGTTTGTGTGTGTGGGTTGGTGTGTGTATATGTTTCTGTGTGTGTGTCTGTGGGGTGGTGTGTGTATATGTTTGTGTGTGTGTGTCTGCCTGCCTGTCTGTCTGTGGGTTGGTGTGTGTATATGTTTCTGTGTGTGTGTATGTTTGTGTCTGGTTGTGTGTGTCATCATGAAGTGAACACATACACTGATGCATGTTTCTGTGCAGGTCCACATCCTGTGCTTCATTGCCCCTCTCCTGCGGTGTGTCAGCCCCGCCCTAAACCGGCCACGCCCACCCCAAACAGAAAGAGGAAGAGAGCTCATAGTGTAGCGGACTGCCGGGAGAAACAGACCTGCGGTACACACACACACACACACAGAGTGTTATTAGAGCAGTGTGTTAATCTTAAGGTGTGTTGTTTTAATAAATTTGTGTCTTCGTGTCACACATACAAAGATCTCTGACCTCTGTATCTTCTCTCAGATATCCGTCTGCGTGTGCGAGCGGAGTACTGCCAGCACGACTCGGCCCTCCAGGGCAACGTCTTCTCTAACAAGCAGGAGGCTCTGGAGCGCCAGTTCGAACGCTTCAACCAGGCCAACACCATCCTGAAATCGCGTGACCTCGGGTCCATCATCTGTGACATCAAATTCTCAGAGCTCACCTACCTGGACGCCTTCTGGCGCGACTACATCAACGGCTCGCTGCTGGAAGCGCTAAAGGGCGTGTTTATCACAGACTCGCTGAAGCAGGCCGTCGGCCACGAGGCCATCAAACTGCTCGTCAACGTCGACGAGGAGGACTACCAGGCGGGCAGGAGGAAGCTCCTGAGGAACCTGATGATGGGGGGAGGGGCAGGGACAGGGCTGGGGTCAGGGGTGGCTGGCCAGGGGGCGGGGACTTCATAATGGCGAAGTGAAATTTTGATTTGTGGAGTGTGGGCGGAGCCTGCTCGAGTTAAAAGGACCTGACAAACAGATCACGGAGAAAGGAGGAGAGAGATGGACCGAGAGCATCTGGGAAAGCGGGTTTTTAAAGCTTTTCGGTTCATAACGTGTGATGATATTAT
The DNA here is from genome assembly GCF_019097595.1 of Hemibagrus wyckioides. Classification (NCBI taxonomy): domain Eukaryota; kingdom Metazoa; phylum Chordata; class Actinopteri; order Siluriformes; family Bagridae; genus Hemibagrus; species Hemibagrus wyckioides. The sequence goes on along the minus strand of NC_080714.1, from coordinate 28,589,358 downwards.
ATTGAGACACCAGGAACGTGGAGTTTAGATTTGCTATCAACGTGCCAACTAATACAGCTGTTCAGATACATTTGAAATTGATCAGTTAGTCTAATACTGA
>NC_080714.1:28516758-28584258 GCF_019097595.1 Hemibagrus wyckioides | reverse complement strand
CTCTGAGGTTCTCTGTGTGGGAGACAGACATTCCTCTGGAGTTCTCTGTGTGAGAGACAGATGTTCCTCTGGGGTTCTCTGTGTGGGAGACAGATGTTTCTCTAGGGTTCTCTGTGTGGGCAACAGATGTTCCTCTAGGGTTCTCTGTGTGGGAGACAGATGTTCCTTTAGGGTTCTCTGTGTGGGAGACAGATGTTCCTCTAGGGTTCTCTGTGTGGGAGACAGATGTTCCTTTAGGGTTCTCTGTGTGGAGGACGTTCCTCTAGGGTTCTCTGTGTGAAAGACAGATGTTCCTCTGGGGTTCTCTGTGTGGGAGACAGATGTTTCTCTAGGGTTCTCTGTGTGGGCAACAGATGTTCCTCTAGGGTTCTCTGTGTGAAAGACAGATGTTCCTCTAGGGTTCTCTGTGTGGGAGACAGATGTTCCTCTAGGGTTCTCTGTGTGGGAGACAGATGTTCCTCTGGGGTTCTCTTTGTGAGAGACAAATGTTCCTCTGGGGTTCTCTGTGTGGGAGACAGATGTTCCTCTGGAGTTCTCTGTGTGGGAGACAGATGTTCCTCTGGGGTTCTCTGTGTGGGAGACAGATGTTCCTCTAGGGTTCTCTGTGTTGAGGACATTCCTCTAGGGTGCTCTGTGTTGGAGACAGATGTTCCTCTGGGGTTCTCTGAGTGGGAGATAGATGTTCCTCTATGGTTCTCTGTGTGGAGGATGTTCCTCTGGGGTTCTCTGTGTGAGAGACAAAAGTTCCTCTGGGGTTCTCTGTGTGAGAGAAAAAAGTTCCTCTGGGGTTCTCTGTGTGAGAGACAAAAGTTCCTCTGGGGTTCTCTGTGACAGAGACAGATGTTCCACAGAGGTTCTTATGACATCTGGCATAATTTCTAGCATAAACACTATTTATTATTTTAGAAAAAATATTGTTCTTGTCTATTACAGCCCCGGTAATGTCACCATCATGGGTGGGTTTTTTTTAGATAGGAAAAGTTCCTAAAGGGAACTAAAGGAATTCTTGAAACATCTGGAAGGATATTGTCTATATATGCTTGGGTTCTAGGTAGAACTTTTGAGCTTTGGTAGGAGAAGCTGAAGGTCCATATCAGGAAACATCAAAATTGTATCATAATATCAAAAATGTATGTGAAGAACACCACCACAACATCTGCACAGCGGTGGCTCTACCTGGGGAGATCTTTCTGTAGAGGGATAAGGTAAAGGAGGCAGAAATGTTTGTAAAAAAAAAAATATTTGGTTGGTTTACGAGGTTGTTGAAAGCACCAGAGAGAACGGTTCTCTGGGATTTTCTAGAAAACGGAGAAGGTCGTATAATATCTGCTGAGCTGTGGCCCATTTCTGCTGATGGATGGTGTGAAGGAGAGCAACAGATGAAAAAAAAGTGTTCCTCAGGGGTTCTGTGGGTAGGTAGAGTTCCAAAAAGAGTTCTGTAGCTCTGACATATCTCTGAGGTCTGTGTGGAACTCCTTTGAGAATATGTTCTAAACAAAATCTGTAAGGTCTGCATGAGAGGGAGAAGCTGAAGGTCGCTATGGAGAAACATCAGCACTGCATCATGACTCATGAGCTCGGAGCTTCTGAGGTCACGGGAACAGAGGGAGAAAAAAAGCTTACATGTGGATCTTATTGTAAAAAAAACAAAAAACAAAACAGAGAAGCGAAGAACAAGGGTTCCTCTTCGGAAAGCTAGAATACCTAAACGGGTTCTACTCACAACATAGAACCTTTAGAGCCTCTATTAGATGGAGAACCTGAAGGGGGGGAGGAGATAGAGAGAGTGAGAGACAGAGATAGATAGATAGAGAGAGAGAGAGAGAGAGAGAGAGATGGTTTCATCTCCCCTCCCTTCCCTCGGGCTTGGATGCAGTCGTCACCACCACCATCATCCTCATCATCCTCATCATCCTGATTGGTGTCTCGCGCCTTCCGGTATATGCTCTCTCTCTCTCTCTCTCTCTCTCCCTCCCGTGATGCTCAGCTGCAGAATCTGCACGTTCTTACCGATAAACCCAAAACCGGAGAGAGTTCGGCTGCGCACGCGGGCACGTTCGTCTTGCGAAACCTCCTCGCGCTCCGGTTCCGCCTCTCCCCGCCGGTTCCGCTCTCCGTGCGCGCGTGAGCTGCTGTAACACCGCACGGAGGTCGCGCGCGCGCAGTCTGATCGCGACAAGGCTGCGGTAGTTTTTTTTGTTGTATTATTTATTTATTTAATTTTTCTCCCAAATTATTCTCATTTCGGGGTTTGTTTTTTTTAATGTCATTCTACGTGTTTATGAAACGGTGTGTGAAATGTCCTTGGAGCGAATGGCCTGTCCGGTGAGTAACACACACACACACACACATTGCGCGCGCTCATGTATTCACTTTAACAAGACTATTTAATTAGGCTTTGTGTAATTCATGATTCGTTTCTTTCTTTTTGATTCATTGAGCTGTTGCAGAGACGCGAGGGGAAAAAGTGAAGCATTTCTAATGAAGAAGTGAAGTGGAAAGAAAAAGGAGAGAGAGAAAAAAAATACCACAGGCAACAAGTGCACACAATAATAATCATAATAACTATAATATTCCTAGCAATAATGATAATTACAATCATGATAATAATGATAATTAATATAAATCAGCAGTAATATCCCAGGTGATGAGCAGATGATAGTGATGCACTAATTGTGGTTGTGATTCACTGTCTTGTCTTTTAATGTGAAAAATCATCAGCTACTGAAATAAACCAACTTTCAGTCCTGTGTGTCATAATAATAATAATAATAATAATAATAATAATAATAATAATAATAATAATAAATAGTTTCTATGTGAGGTTCGTTTGAATGATACGTCTCTAAAGAATCGTCTCTAATGAAATCTCCTGTTTACATTAAAGTTCGGGGTCGAAATAAAATGTAAAAAAAATCACGCCTTTTCTCTCGGTGCGCGCGCTGGCATCAAGGTGAACTGGCGCATTTCTGAAGGTTACCGAGAAAAAAAACCCGAGCAGTTTAAGTCAATGTTCAGCTTCATTTTGGCACTGCGCTCCCTCCCGTCCTGTCTTCGGCAGGCACCGCGCATGCGCTGGCGCACGCGCGGTGCAGGGCAGGCGGACTGGCGCAGCGATGCAAAAAAAGAAAAAGAAAAGAAAAAGAAAAAAAACCCACACCGCGCTGTTTGTCCAGGGATTTCGGTGAGAGCTGACCAGTTCATCTGAAATACAGACATGCATTAAAAAAAGGAAATAATAACTGCACCATTATCACAGGATATTATTGAATTCTGGATTCTGATTGGCTTTGATTCATTTCTTGATCATGTTTATGTATCATGTATGGAAGGAGTCTCCAGTGTCAGAGCTTTCTACAGAGGTGAAGCTAGAACTTTACGTTTTCCAGAAAGAGAACCGGCTGAGAGATGGTCCACAACATTAAATGTAAATATTTATGAATAAAATGATGTAAAGGATGTAAAGTTTTATTATTTCAGATCATTTCTGCAGCCTTATTGGTGTCAATTCTGAGAATTTCAATTTATTTATATAGTTATTTTTTTGGAAAAAAAGAAGATTCAGCATGACAGTGTGTTCCGTTCAGGTTGCTGTTTATCTCAGGAATCATCTTCCTGACTTTATTTCTCTTCCTTCAGGCTTCACGCTGCTGCTGCGTCTCTTTCCTTCTCCTCAGTAACCTGCAGGGAAACAGAGCGGAGCAATGACTACCACTTCTCATTCTGAACTAGTTTTAAAATAGGAATTCTTTTTGAATGGAGCTACGCTTTAACGTTCCTTAGAGTTAGCAAACCAGGACGATCGCACAGCTTTTCTCTCAGCATGTAGAGCCACAGACAGAACTTTGCAGACTTGCCTCAGGAGAAGTAGATCAGTCTAGACGGCTACACAGCGTCCCCTCGGACCGGACGGCATCATGGGAGAATCCGTGAATAGCGCTGTGGCGTTTCACCCTAAGAAGCAGAGGACCGACAGCGGAGGGCATGAGGGTGATTTTGGAGTTTCTCTGGAGGAACTGAGGAGCCTTATGGAGGTTCGAGGTGCAGAAGCCCTCCAGAAAATACAGGAGAGCTACGGGGACACTGAAGGACTCTGTCACAGACTGAAAACATCACCGACAGACGGTGAGTTCACACCACAGTCATTTCCAATGAAAAGAATGGACAGAAGTGGAAGTAGGGGTTTAAGGTTCATACTCATCTGAGATCTGTGTGGTTCTTCTGGGTGTTTGGCTGGGAAGAAGGAGTCTGTGCCTGGCTCTAGAACTAATTGAGCTCTTGAAATTAGGGGGTTTGGGCTGGAGGTAGAGGTTCTCTTTTGGAACCATAGTGCCTTATGGCTGAAACTGGAGGTTCTCTGTCTGGTACACAGGGCTTATTTCAGGAACATAGTAGGTTCTGGCTGGAAATTTCCCCACTGAGGGACGAATAAAGCTTTATCTTATCTTAATGGTTTTGGCTGGAACTAGAGTTTCTCTGGCTGGAACTTAGCTGGGCGGTTGAGATCTAGCTAGAAATAGATGTGCTTTGGGGTTTATGGCTGGAGTTAGATTTTTTTTTTTAAATGAGAGTTTTTAGATGATGTTTATTGGGCTTTGGCTAGAACCAAGGGGCTTCTGGCTGGATCGAGGTGAGCAGAAGCTGGAATTATGGGGATTTGCCTGGAGTAAGTTCTCTGGCTGGATGCAGGGAGCTTTATTTGGACCTTTAGGGTTTTGACTGCCAGTTATTGGGTTATAACTGGAAATACGTGAGCTCTGTCTGAAATGAAGTCTGGAGCTGGAGGTGTTCTAGCTGGAGCTGGGGGGTTCTAGCTGGAACTGATGGGTCTCTAGAGGACACCATTAGGGGATCATGGCTGAAAGTAACAGAGCTTCAGCAGCAGCAGCAGCACGTCTCTGGTGTATATCAGGACTGCGCTGCTATGTGCTACGGGTTAATTTCCCCGCTGCTCCCAGCCAATCAGAGCACAGTGTACTGGACTGACATTAATGAAGGGTGACTGTCCTTTTGGCTCCTTCACAATCTAGTGAACTAGTGTTATGTGGAATGTGCTTCTGGTCAACGTGCAGTGTGTGTACAGTGTGTGTTCCTTATATTTTCATAGCGTCACACTACAGGCCAAAGGTTTTTAATCAACCTTAACTACAAGACAGGAATTTCTCCTCAGAGATACGGTTCTCTCAGAGCGCTCGACATGGAACTCCAGTCTTTTGCCCTTATGTCTATTGTTTTAGGTTTTTATAGAAAACACACATCTCAGATTCACCGGTGTGTGTGTGTGTGTCCAGTACTTCCTCACTCCTACTAATATTTGGCTTATTTACTGTTTTCCGCTCTGCTGAGTATCTTATAGTTGTGCATTAAACAGGAACGCTACTAAATCCAGATAGGAGATTGGAGATAAACATATTTAAAAACTCATTCCTAAGCGCCTGAGTAGAGGAACAGAGGATCATTTGGGGCACGGCCTGTTATTACCATGGAAACTGCAGGTGAATGATCTACCTTTCAGTCACCTATTGTACAGTAGCAGCGCTGAAGAAAGGCACTTACACACCGCCCGCTAAAGCAACATCTTCTTACAGAGTGATTAGCTTCATAAAAACAAAAAGATATCTTGCTATAGACATCACTGTATGTAGCCAATGCTAAAATATAGCATGTATAAATATCTCTCTTAAATACAAACAGGAGCAGATGCTAGCAGTTTTTGCGCAGTTGTCAGTATTGACATTGCTAGCATGCATGACTTGAGTAGCGAGCTAGGCTAACTCGCAAGGTGATGTGTGTGTTTTTTTTGTCTTAAGACGTAAATACACACCTAACAGACGGAAGTCTTTAGTGTTTCTGGTTAATAACTGAACAGAAGTTTATTTTATTTATTTATTTATTTATTTTTATTTATTTATTTATTTTGAATCGTCAATAGTAAAATTTGTCACATGATTTAATTCTGATCTCTGATTGGTTGAAAAATTGCCACTATTTGTTCTATAGAAAATTAGACCTGCTAAATTCATTTGATAACCAAAAAATTTATTTGATAATCGGATTTGTTTTTGGATTTAAAAAATAAATAAATAAAAGTATAAGTTTTATTCTGCAGATTTTCAGCAGATTTCTGTGAAATATCACATTTCTGGGAAACGTCCCTGCCGGGAAAGTTCAGGCAGGAAGTGAGGAATTTATTTACTTTGTTGTTGGATGTAAATAAAGCTTCTATAAAGCGAGATGTTTCTGATCTTCACTGCAAAGTTTCCTGAGAATCTCCACAGCGAGGATCCTGTGATCTGACGCCGGCTTTGAAGCAATGAAGGGAGGGAAAAAAAAGAGGCTTATTGATTTTTCCAGTGGCTCGACTGAAAGGATGAAAGATGATCTTGTGAATCAGGGAGATTTGTTGGAGGAAGAGTTGATATCCAGGAAATCCAGATTGATCGACATCAGAGGAGCTAAAAACAGCACAGTTCCACTAACGCGACGCCTCTCACTCTGCCTGCTGATCATCTCATCTCATCTCATCTCATCTCATCTCATCTCATCTCATCTCATCTTTCCTCGTCTTTTCTCATCTCATATCCTCTTCTCACATTTTATCTCCTCTCATCTGGTCTGATCTGGTCTTGTTTCTTCTCCTCTCCTCTCCTCTCATCTCCTCCCCCTTCCTCTCCTGTCTGCTCCTCTCTTCTCTTCTCTTCTCTTCTCTTCTCTTCTCTTCTCTTCTCTTCTCTTCTCTTCTCCTCTCCTCTCCTCTCCTCTCATCTCATCTCCTCTCTTTACGTTTCATCTCGTCCCATCTCATCTAATCTAGCTTCCCCTCGGCTCATCTCATCTCATCTCATCTTTCCTCGTCTTTTCTCATCTCATATCCTCTTCTCACATTTTATCTCCTCTCATCTGGTCTGATCTGGTCTTGTTTCTTCTCCTCTCCTCTCCTCTCCTCTCATCTCCTCCCCCTTCCTCTCCTGTCTGCTCCTCTCTTCTCTTCTCTTCTCTTCTCTTCTCTTCTCTTCTCTTCTCTTCTCTTCTCTTCTCTTCTCTTCTCCTCTCCTCTCATCTCATCTCCTCTCTTTACGTTTCATCTCGTCCCATCTCATCTAATCTAGCTTCCCCTCGGCTCATCTCATTTCATCTCATCTTATCTCCTCTGTTCTCTTCTCATCTCATTTCATCTTGTCTTGTCCCATCTCATAGTTGTGATGCATGATCTGGAGGGCAGATAGGGAAACATCTTGAGGTTAAAGCGTTTAAACATGGCTGAATGTCCAGAGCGTTTGGTTGAGCAGAGTGGAGCTGAACTCCATGTTTTTATCTGAACATCCCATAATATCCCCCTGCAGAGCGAGGCCCACGCTTCACCTTCAGGCACTACGCTTTCTGGACCTTTATTTAAAGCTTATTTAACTCTGTGGTCAGTCTCGCTTGCGTCCACATCACAGCTCTTGGGCGGAATCTGGAGAAAAAATTCCCTCTGGAAGCCTTTTCATATTTATAATCTCTAGTTCTGGAAATCTTACATCTGATTGGCTGAACTCCTTCAAGCTGTTGATGTCCTGGACACACACACACACACACACACACACACACACACACACACCTTTGATTAACTGTCATACAATTAAAACAATAAAACCAGTACATACTGGTTATGTTGCTTAGCATCCGAATATGAATAAAATTCATAACCATGAATATTATTAATAATAAATGTAATGTAAGTTCCAAATAATCACAAAACATTTTAGCTCTAAACATGTGGCTCAGGAAGATATTCCCAAAATTCCCTTTCCCATTTTACAAAACATCCTTTTGTGTTTTATTAATTTATTTTACTAATTAATTCATCAAATTATTAAATTAAACCATTATTATATATAAAATAATTTGAGTGAATGACTTCCAGAGTATACGGTTTTCCCCGTTCACGTTCCTGTTTTCTCTCTCTCTCTCTCTCGCTGTCTCTCTCTCTCCCTCTCTCTGTATATATTTTTATTATAATCAATGTATTTATTATGTACAGTTACTAAAGCATCACATTCATCTCTATTATTTATTAATTGCCCCATGATTCTCTCTCACCACACACACACACACACACTTTTTTCTTTCTCGCCGTACTGACAGCGTGCACTCGAGCTGCACGACTCCACACACCGGTGAAAAAAAGCTTATGATCCATTTTAGATCAAATCCTCCGGAGTTCCGTCTGATCACACGTGCTTCAATAGGGGAGATTAGACCTTTATTCTGTACAAAGCAGTTAACATGCTGAATATCAGACACCGGCGTCCAGTTAAACCCAGAGATAGAACTCTTACACCATTTATTATATGGTCTTAACATAATTCAAAATGATTCAAAAAATAAAAAGTTTGTTTATTTTTAATTTTAAATAAAATTTAATTTAATTACAGAAGTCTATAAAATATTATTATAATATATTATATACAGCCTGGTCTTATCCCTTTAAGGTTTTGTTTCTCCAATTAATTTGAAGGGATTCATCTGTTTTATATTTTTCATATGGTGAGATTATTTTATATACCTGTTATATATATATATATATATATTATGTTTATTTATTTGTAATGATTGATGTTAGTGAAGTGATCTGGAACAGAAAAGAAACAGCTCTCAGTTTGTGAAGATTTATATCCCCCATCTGTACCGAGAGAGGAGGAGAAGGTTAGAGCTATTTAAGGGGAGAGAGAGAGAGAGAGAGAGATGAGAAGGTGATGAGTGAGAGAAAGGATGAAAGGGAGAGAGGGATGAAAGAGGAGTGGCCAGAAAAAGAGGGATGAATTAATGAAAAGAGGATGAGAGGCTGCTGAGGGCAGGAGGTCGGCTTTGGTGAAAGGAACTCACACTGACAACCATCTGTACCCCCCCTTCTCTCTCTCTCTCTCTCTCTCTCTCTCCCTGCCTCAGTCTCTCTCTCTCTCCCTCTCTCTCGCTCCCTCAGTCCCCCCCTCTGTCTCTCTCTCTCCCTCAGCCCCCCCACTCTCTCTGTCTCTTGCTCTATATCTCTCTCTCCCTCAGTCTCTCTCTCTCTCTCTCTCTCTCTCTCTCTCTCCCTCAGTCACCCCCCTCGCTCACACTCTCTGTCTCTCGCTCTATATCTCTCTCTCTCTCCCTGTCTCTCTCTCTCTCTCTCTCCCTCAGCCCCCCCCCTCTCTCTGTATATATTTTTATTATAATGAATGTATTTATTATGTACAGTTACTAAAGCATCACATTCATCTCTATTATTTATTAATTGTCCCACGATTCGCTCTCACCACACACACACACACACACACACACACCCACACACACACAGGTTTATGGGACATTCCTGCTGACCTGGAGCGACGACGGCAGGTATTTGGGCAGAACTTCATCCCTCCGAAGAAGCCGAAGACGTTTCTGCAGTTAGTGTGGGAGGCGCTGCAGGATGTCACGCTCATCATCCTGGAGATCGCCGCCATCATCTCGCTCGGCCTGTCCTTCTATCAACCGCCGGACGGGGACAGCGAAGGTAATCCAGCTCCGCCTTCTGGAATCATGTTCATTCGCCTGATTCACACTTTCTGTAACGGTTAGGATGATTTCATACACCGCATATCAGCACACTCGAGTACTGAGTGTGTTCATCATCTACAGGACAGAACAGTGGAGTATTATTATTATTGTTATTATTATTTTATTTATTTATTTACTAATTTATTTTATTTTTTTTTACATTATTTTATGATCTATCTCTATAGTTTATTATTATTTTTATTTTTATAATAATAATAATAATTGTGTGTGTGTGTGTGTGTTTGTGTTTGTGTGTGTATGTGTGTGTGTGTGTGTTTGTGTGTGTGTGTGTGTGTGTGTGTGTGCGCGTGTTTGTGTGATTGTCCCCTGCCTCATCCCCTGGGTTGTTTTTACATATTATAATAATAAACCTGGTTATGATTGTAGAAATGCATCGGACCCCGGACCCGGACCCCATGGCTACAGAACATGTTGTTGTTTATTTCTTTGTGTTTGTTTTCCTCTCTGATCTGACGGTAAATCCCGCTGACGGATCACACACTCCGCTGTTTGGTGTGTAAATCTGAGCGGATCAGCAGCCTGGGCGCTGTAATCACACACACTCGGGTCATCACAGGCAGAAGAGGAACAAGAAAATAAAATAAAGTGAACTTTGAGAATGATGAATATTCATGCAGGACCTGTGTACGAAAATGTAGTTAATGCAGTTCGAACAAACAAGATTTAATCTGTAAATGTGAATAGTTATAACGCCTTGTAACACTGTAATGTCACGTAACAAACTGAATTTACAGATAATCTGTCTGTCTTTCTGTCTGTCTCTCTCTCTCTCTCTGCCTGTCTGTCTGTCTCTCTCTCTCTTTCTTTCTCTTTCTCTGTCTGTCTCTCTCTCTCTCTCCCTCTCTCTGGATGTGTCTCTATCTCTCCCTGTCTCTCTCTCTCTCTGTCTCCCTCTCTCCCTCAGCTTGTGTTAGTGTGGTGGGTGGAGTGGAAGATGAAGGCGAGGCGGAGGCCGGATGGATAGAGGGAGCAGCGATCCTCCTCTCCGTGCTGTGTGTGGTGTTGGTCACCGCCTTTAATGACTGGAGTAAAGAGAAGCAGTTCCGCGGCCTCCAGAGCCGCATTGAGCAGGAGCAGCGCTTCAGCGTCGTCCGCAACGGCGTCGTCGTCCAGATCCCCGTCGCTGAGATGGTGGTCGGAGACGTGGCCCAAGTCAAATACGGTCCGAAGTGAACGCCTTTCCCTTTGTCTCACACTTAATGCTACAGAAAAAGAAAATGTTTCAGGATTAGGATTAGAAATCAAAGGTTCGTGTTGGGAATTAAGATTTAGAGTTAAAGTTGGATTAAAATAAAAATGTAGTTGATAAACCAGGACACATTTTGAGGTGGAGCTTCCAGATTAATGCAGTACTGGCTCTGACCTCTAGGGGGAACAAACACAGCTTTTAGTAACCTTAGACATTAAGCTGTAACATGCACATGATCCAATACACAGTCCCAGGAACTGAAATAAACTCAGAAATCTTATTGGTTTGTGTGTCTGAATTTGTAGCCAATGAGCATTCAGTTTGGCCCTAATTGTTCTAACTGGAGCTCACTAAGAGGATGGATGGAGAAAAACCTTCAGCCAATCAACACTCAGTCTGGCAACGAAGTGAAGAGAATTGGGTCAGATATAAATGAAAGCTGTAGTAATGGACCCACTGCTGCTGCTGAGTCAGAAGATCTTCCTGCTTGCTCAATTTCCTGTTCAGACTATTGCTTAGGTTCCTTCTCAGGTTCTTGCTCAGGTTCCTGCTCAGACTACTGCTTAGGTTCCTGCTCATATTCCTGCTCAGGTTTCTGCTTAGACTCCTGCTCAGGTATCTGCCTAGGCCCCTGCTCAGGTTCCTGCTCAGGTATTTGCTCAGGTTCCTTCTCAGTTATCTGCTTAGGTATCAGCTTAGGTTCCTGCTCAGACTCCTACTCAGGTATTGGCTTGGTTCTTGCTCAGATTCCTGCTCAGGTATTTGCTCAGGTTCCTACTCAGGTATCTGCTTAGGTATCAGCTTAGGTTCCTGCTCAGACTCCTGCCCAGACTCCTGCTCAGGTATCTGCTTAGGCTCCTGCTCAGGTTCCTACTCAGATATCTTGCTCAGGTTCCTGCTGAGATATCTGCTCAGGTTCCTACTCAGGTATCTGCTTAGGTTCCTGCTTAGGGATCTGCTTAGGTTCCTGCTCATGTTTCTGCTCAGACTCCTGCTCAGGTATTGGCTTGGGTTCTTGCTCAGGTATCTGCTTTGGTTTCTGCTCAAGCTCCTGCTCAGGTATCTGCTTAGGTTCCTTCTTGGGTTCCTCCTCAGGTTCCTGCTTAGGTTCTTTCTCAGATTCCTATTCAGGTTCCTGCTCAGGTATCTGCATAGGTTCTTGCTCAAGTTCCTGCTGAGGTTCCTGCTTATATTCCTGCTCAGGTTCCTGCCCAGGTATCTGCTCAAGTTTCTGCTCAGGTATTGGCTTGGGTTCCTGCTCAGGTTCCTGCTCAAGTTCCTGCTTAGGTTCCTGCTCAGGTATCTAGTCAGGTATTGGCTTGGGTTCCGCCCAGCAGCCCAGTATTTACTGACTTTATAAACCCTGGTGTTTTGAAGCTTCACACACTCGTGCCGGCTTTCTGGAGTTTTCTGTTCAGTGTCTCATGCTGTCACACGTCACACTGCTGTCTGTAAACATGGACAAACAGACATCAGAGAGAAGTAGCAACAGTCACAGAGTAAAAATCACGGATAGGGGGCGTGACCTAAAGTTTGAAGGTGGAGTATGTATGGCTAATAATTTCCTTCACATTAGATTCAGGTATCATAAAAAAGATTCTGTCTCTGATCTTTTATTCAATAAACACTGAGATAAACCTGTCACGGCTGATCGACTACTTTGTTTGTTTGTGTGTGTGTGTGTGTGTGTGTGTGTGTGCAGGTGATCTTCTTCCTGCTGATGGAGTTCTGATTCAGGGAAACGACCTGAAGATTGATGAGAGCTCTCTCACTGGAGAGTCGGATCACGTGCGGAAAGCCGTGGATCGAGATCCGATGCTGCTGTCAGGTGAGTAGCGGCGTGATTTAATGAAAGTCCCAAGATCCCAGAATGCAATGCGGCACAGGTGAGTGAAGGCAGAGACTCGGCTCAGCTAGCTTGAGATCTTAACGTTGAATCTGTTTGAACAGAGACGGACAGACTGCGTGACTAAAGCGCCGCCGCATCGCTCTCATTAGATAACACTGAAGGGGTAAATCCCACTGCTCTGCTCCAGCAGGTGTTCGAACCACATTCCAGGAAGTGAAAACAGACCCGAGTCAGAACTAAAGAAATCGGTTAGAGATCACGTGATCCTCATGAAGATGAATCTGTGGGTGGATTTTTCTTATATAAGCGATGTGATCATCATCATCATCCCCGCAGCCGTGAGCAGGATCCAGGCCTCGTCACTACACCTGTGTGTCCTGTCGTGGGTGTGTGTGGACCTGCAGTGTTCACGCTGAAGAGCAGCGTGGAGATGTTCCAGCCCACGCTCCTGAGATCCCACACACACACACACACACACACACACACACACACACACAGCAGCAGTACCGAGTCAACAGAAACTGATCACTTACACAGAGATTTAATAACAAACACTTCATATCTGAACACAGATACCAGGAGGAAGTCCATTAATGTTTAAACTACAGCCTATCTCTCTCTCTCTGCCTCTCTCTCTCTCTCTCTCCATCCCTCTCTCTCTCTCTGCCTCTCTCTCTCTCTCTCCATCCCTCTCTCTCTCTCTGCCTCTCTCTCACTCTCTCTCCCTCACTCTACCCCCCTGTCTCCCTCCCGCCCCTCTCTCTCTCTCTCTCTCTCTCTCTCTCTCTCTTGCTCTCTCTCTCCCTTTATCTGTCCCGTGAGACTAATAAAGACCTAATCAGATCTCCGTCTGCTTTCTGTTTCCTGGAAAATCGGCATAAAGCGCATTAGCATCATTACAGACGAAGCTCTGTTTGTTGAATCGTCACAGCACACAGCAGCATCCCAGCTTCTTCATCTTCTTCTTCTTCTTTTTCTTCTCCTTCTTCCTGAAGCTTCTTCATGTTTAATCTGAATAAATGAATGGGTGAATGAATGGATGAGTGGATGGATGGATGGATGGATGGAAAGATGAATGGATGAATGAATGAAGGCTTCATGTAAAAGCAGTTAAAGAAATCCTGCTAATCCTCCTTGTTATGTTTCATGATTTAGTCTCTCAGATGGGATTTGGCTTTGTGTGAATGACTTGATGACGCTTTGAGTCGTTTTCCTGATTAGTTCAAGCGGCCGGTCGTCTAGACGACAAACTTGAAAAGAGCAAAAAAGACAACAGAGCTGTGAAAGATAACAGAACCTGCTTGGATACAGAACCACAGACCTGCACTTTTTTCCTCACTGATTGTGAAAGCGTGAGACAAGCCACTATTTAAAGCGACAGCGCGCTGGATTTATCCAATCAGGACAGTTGATGCTCAAATATGCAAATAAGCAGAAGGTTAAGGCGGGGTTTAGGAATGTAGAGTGTGAAACAAGGGCAGATTCTGAAGAGCCAAGATTCAGTGGTCACCCCAGGGCAAGTAGGAGCAGTGTGGAACCTTAAATTCTGTTTAACCGGTGGTTACTAGGACCCAGGGGAAATATTACACATGTTTCAGGAGTGAACCCCAGACATGAGGAACTGACGGTTCCGGTGCCATGTGTTTCAGGGACACACGTGATGGAGGGATCAGGGAAAATGTTGGTGACCGCAGTTGGGATCAACTCCCAAACCGGAATAATCTTCACCTTGCTCGGAGCCGGAGAGGTCGAGGAGGAAAAGAGAGAGACCAAAAAAGGTAGGAATGTCTTCAGTTTTCCGGAGCAGATGCAGTCACGTGTGCTGGAAGGTGAAGGAGGATACATCGTGAAGGAAGCATCTCATCATCCTGAAGCTGATTGTTTTCCTCTAAATGCACGTGCTGAAGTGTTTTATTCCTCTTACACCACAGCAACTCGCTAACAATGACCATTTCTGTTGATTAAACAACACATGGTAGCTTTTATACATTTACACTGGAGACTTGTAGCTAATCATCTCCATGTGAAGGAGCTGTTGCTATGGAAACCATAAGGCGTCAGAGAGAATTAATCGACACCTTCTGACCAATCAGAGTGCAGAGGTCAGCTGTGCTGTGGGGTAAAAAGTGACCTAAAGGAATAAACACAACATTCAGTTTCTTTACTAAACATGAAGCATCTTTAGCAGAACTAGTGTTTGTGTTAAAGAGGAGGTGAGCAGGACCATAACCACACACACACACACCCCTGAACACACACTTGAATGACCACACACCCCATGCTTCATGAACACACACCTGAATACACACATACCCCATGCTCCATGAACACACACACACCCCTTAACACACATCTGAAAACACACATACACACACCCTTTAACACAAACCTTAACACACTTCTAGACACACACCTGGAACCGTGTGGCTCATTTCCATCAGGATTGTTTTCTCTGATCATGGTGGAGATCATGATGGAGATCATCATGGTGGAGATCATGGTGGTGGAGATCATGGTGGAGATCTTGGTGAAGCACATTGTGGTGGAGATGTAGAGCAGGAGGAGGAATGATGACTCATCCTTTTGGTTTATTTATCATTTCTCTTTAACCTTTTTTTTCTTCTCATTCTTTGTTTTGCATGGCACCTCATCCTTGTTTGCTAGCCGCAGCAGAGGTCAGTAGTAGCTCATCCATCCGGTTTTCTGGCATTTCTACCAAAACGTGCACCGTTCTTAATGGTAGGTGAGAAACGGGTCAGTAAACTGTGTGTTCATCAGTTATCAAAAAACAAAGTGCTACACGTTCATCAGACCAGCTAAAGTCACTCCTTACGCAGTAGATCCGGAGACATGATTCCACGATTTGCATGAAATTTAATGCTAATTAACACTTTTAACGTGTTCTTTTAATGGCTCATAGCAGCAATTTAAGAACTTTTAAAAATAAATTCATTTCTTTTTAAGGATTAAATGTTTAAATGATTTTATTGCAGCAGTCAGATATATAGTAGCAGTCAGCGGTATAGTGATGAGGTATAGTGATGAGGTACAGTGATGAGGGACAGTGATGAGGTACAGTGATGAGGTATAGTGATGAGGTATAGTGATGAGGTACAGTGATGAGGTATAGTGATGAGGTACAGTGATGAGGTATAGTGATGAGGTACAGTGATGAGGTATAGTGATGAGGTACAGTGATGAGGTATAGTGATGAGGTATAGTGATGAGGTACAGTGATGAGGTATAGTGATGAGGTATAGTGATGAGGGACAGTGATGAGGTATAGTGATGAGGTATAGTGATGAGGGACAGTGATGAGGTACAGTGATGAGGTACAGTGATGAGGTATAGTGATGAGGTACAGTGATGAGGTATAGTGATGAGGTATAGTGATGAGGTACAGTGATGAGGTATAGTGATGAGGTACAGTGATGAGGTATAGTGATGAGGTATAGTGATGAGGTACAGTGATGAGGTATAGTGATGAGGTACAGTGATGAGGTATAGTGATGAGGTACAGTGATGAGGTATAGTGATGAGGTACAGTGATGAGGTATAGTGATGAGGTATAGTGATGAGGTATAGTGATGAGGTACAGTGATGAGGTATAGTGATGAGGTATAGTGATGAGGTATAGTGATGAGGTATAGTGATGAGGTATAGTGATGAGGTATAGTGATGAGGTACAGTGATGAGGTACAGTGATGAGGTACGGTGATGAGGTACGGTGATGAGGTATGGTGATGAGGTATAGTGATGAGGTACAGTGATGAGGTACAGTGATGAGGTACAGTGATGAGGTACAGTGATGAGGTATAGTGATGAGGTACAGTGATGAGGTATAGTGATGAGGTACAGTGATGAGGTATAGTGATGAGGTATAGTGATGAGGTACAGTGATGAGGTACAGTGATGAGGTATAGTGATGAGGTACAGTGATGAGGTACGGTGATGAGGTATGGTGATGAGGTACGGTGATGAGGTACAGTGATGAGGGACAGTGATGAGGTACAGTGATGAGGTACAGTGATGAGGTATAGTGATGAGGTACAGTGATGAGGTATAGTGATGAGGTATAGTGATGAGGTATAGTGATGAGGTACAGTGATGAGGGACAGTGATGAGGTACAGTGATGAGGTACAGTGATGAGGTATAGTGATGAGGTACAGTGATGAGGTATAGTGATGAGGTACAGTGATGAGGTATAGTGATGAGGTACAGTGATGAGGTACAGTGATGAGGTACAGTGATGAGGTATAGTGATGAGGTACAGTGATGAGGTATAGTGATGAGGTACAGTGATGAGGTATAGTGATGAGGTACAGTGATGAGGTATAGTGATGAGGTATAGTGATGAGGTATAGTGATGAGGTACAGTGATGAGGTACAGTGATGAGGTACAGTGATGAGGTATAGTGATGAGGTACAGTGATGAGGTATAGTGATGAGGGACAGTGATGAGGTACGGTGATGAGGTACAGTGATGAGGTACGGTGATGAGGTATAGTGATGAGGTATAGTGATGAGGTACAGTGATGAGGTACAGTGATGAGGTATAGTGATGAGGTACGGTGATGAGGTACGGTGATGAGGTACGGTGATGAGGTATGGTGATGAGGTATAGTGATGAGGGACAGTGATGAGGTACAGTGATGAGGTACAGTGATGAGGTATAGTGATGAGGTACAGTGATGAGGTACAGTGATGAGGTACAGTGATGAGGTATAGTGATGAGGTATAGTGATGAGGTATAGTGATGAGGTATGGTGATGAGGTATAGTGATGAGGGACAGTGATGAGGTACAGTGATGAGGTACAGTGATGAGGTACAGGATAGATGATGAATATGAATATCGATGTTATATAAATTAGTGTGCAGAAGTGCAGAAATTTGCAAAGTCCAGAAATCTATGTACTATTGTGTAATCGTGTAAACATCCAGCTGTAATGGGGTAATTATTATTATTACACTATATTGCCAAAAGTTTTGGGACACCCCTCCAGATCATTTTATTCAGATGTTGTTTTTCAGGGGTTGGGCTCCGCCCCTTAGTTCCAGTGAAAGGAACTCTTAATGCTTCAGCTTCATACCAAGACATTTTGGACAATTTCATGCTCTTTGTGGGAACAGTTTGGGGATGACCCCTTCCTGTTCCAACATGACTGCACACCAGTGACCAAAGCAAGGTCCATAAAGACATGGATGAGTGAGTTTGGTGTGGAGGAACTTGACTGGCCTGTACAGAGTCCTGACCTCAACCCCATAGAACACCTTTGGGATGAATTAGAGTGGAGACTGTGAGACAGACCTTCTCGTCCAACATCAGTGTCTGACCTCACAAATGTGCTTCTAGAGGAACGGTCAAAAATCCCCATAAACACACTCCTAAACCTTGTGGAAAGCCTTCCCAGAAGAGTTGAAGCTGTTATAGCTGCAAAGGGCGGGGCAACTCCATATTACATTCATGTGCAGGTAAAGGCAGACGTCCCAAAACTTTTGGCAATATAATGTATTATTATTCCCTCTGAGATTTTTGTCAGAATCCATCATGTCTGGAATTTCTAAAATAAATGCCTCTCAGAACAAAACCAAAAACGAAACCGAGTTTAAAAAACACATTAAAATGTACAGCATCAGCCTTCAAACACGTTACAGTCATCTGACCTGCTAATAATCACGCGCTAATTATGTGACCACACACAACATGCTCATGTCATGAGGGTTTAAAGGCTTTCTAATCATTTACTCCTTTGAGTAATGATTAATATCGAAGCTAGAAGTTTAAACGGAGCCCATCGGTCAGTATGAACAAATCACTGAAAATAAAACAGAGAGAGAGAGAGAACTTACTTTTCTTCTTCACACAATCTTTCCATGTTGAATTTCCATGTTGAACTTCCATGTGGAATGTTGTAGAGCTCCAGGGTTGAGGAGCACCGTGGGTGAGGGACAAGTGGGCTGCTTTTTGATAACTGATGAATTTCTTGGTTTCGGTCAGTTCTCCTGGTTTGGAGGCGACTCTGTGATGCTGAGTTTAGTTGCAGTGTTTTTTTGTTTTTTTTTTAAATTTCTGCAGGAAAACAAGATGGCACTCTGGAGAACAATCAGAACAAAGGTGAGAGAACAAACGCACACTGACACAACCGCATCGTTAGCATCAGAAAGCAGTGGAGCTTCTGATGGACAGAGGAACCTTCATTTGATGTTTATGTGATGAACAGGGTTTTTTCTCCTGCCTTTTGTTTGTTTTAGTTTTTGTGTGGAGATCAGGATCATGATGAAATAATGTAACACTAACACGGTCTAATATTCTTTCACTTTTCATTATTATTATTATTATTATTTTCTGGCTTTGTGATTTTTTGCGGACATTTTCAGATTTGTTTCTGAATTATTTGAAATTTTCCGATTTTTAAAAATTTTCTGACATTATGAGATTAGGATTATAACTTTATTATTTTAAACTTTTTTTTTTTTATTTATATTTTTAGATTAATCATAACCGCTCAGTTTAAGTCCTGTTTAATAGTCTGTAAATTATTTTGTTTTTCTAGCTTTCTGATTTTTGGGGTAACCTTTTAGATTTTCCAAATTATTTTCTGATTTTCTGAGATTTTCTGGCATAACAAGATTATTTTATTTTATTTTTTTATGACTTTTAGATCTTTTAGACTTTTAGACCAACATTCTGAATAATCCGTTTTGTATTTCCAACTGATTTTTTTATTTTGCCTTTTTATTTTTTTTACTTAAATTTCCAATTTCCTGAAATTATAATTTACCAAATTTCAGATTTTTTCGTACTTTTTTAAAAAATGATTTTGTTAATGTTAAATGTTAAAGTGCTCAGATTCCACAAATCTCTGAAATTCCTGATTGTCAAATTGTTTCCCTTTTTGTTTTTAAACCATGCGGAAGGCCCGGGTTTGATTCCCAGCCAGTGGCCAAAACCCCAGCCACTGTATGCAGTGCCGGTCCCAAGCCCGGATAAAAAATGGGAGGGTTGCGTCAGGAAGGGCACCCGATGTAAAACCTGTGCCCAGTTGTTGTGTGGACCAGCTGGTCCGCTGTGGCCACCCCTCACACACACACACACACACAGAGGGAGCAGCCAAAAGATCAACAACAACGTGTTTTCAAAATTTCTTATTTTATTTTTTTTTTGTTTCCATTTTTCTCCTTTCTGGTCTTCAGACTCTTTATTTCCTGACATTATGCAAAATTGTATCTAAACTCTGACTTTTTTTTTATTTGACTCTGATTTTTTGCTCATTAACAGGCAGTAAACAGGACGATGCGGTTGCCATGGAGATGCAGCCTCTGAAGAGCGCAGAGGGCGGAGACACAGAGGAAAAAGAGAGAAAGAAATCGAGTGTCACCAAAAAAGAGAAATCTGTGCTTCAGGGAAAACTCACCAAGCTGGCAGTGCAGATCGGGAAAGCAGGTGAGGAATGTGTAGAGGAATGTAATGAAGAACATGCAGAGGAACGTGCAGAGGAACATGCTGAGGAACGTGATGAGGAACGTGATGAGGAATGTGTAGAGGAACGTGTAGAGGAACGTGTAGAGGAATGTGTAGAGGAATGTGTAGAGGAACGTAATGAGGAATGTATAGAGGAACGTGTAGAGGAACGTGTAGAGGAACGTGATGAGGAATGTGTAGAGGAACGTAATGAGGAATGTATAGAGGAACGTGTAGAGGAACGTGTAGAGGAACGTGATGAGGAATGTGTAGAGGAACGTGTAGAGGAACGTGATGAGGAATGTGTAGAGGAACGTGTAGAGGAACGTGTAGAGGAATGTAATGAAGAACATGCAGAGGAACGTGCAGAGGAACGTGCTGAGGAACGTGATGAGGAACGTGATGAGGAATGTGTAGAGGAACGTGTAGAGGAACGTGATGAGGAATGTATAGAGGAACGTGTAGAGGAACGTGTAGAGGAACGTGTAGAGGAACGTGATGAGGAACGTGATGAGGAACGTGTAGAGGAACGTAATGAGGAACGTGTAGAGGAACGTGTAGAGGAACGTGTAGAGGAACGTAATGAGGAACGTGTAGAGGAACGTGTAGAGGAACGTGATGAGGAACGTGTAGAGGAACGTGATGAGGAATGTATAGAGGAACGTGTAGAGGAACGTGATGAGGAATGTGTAGAGGAACGTGTAGAGGAACGTAATGAGGAATGTATAGAGGAACGTGTAGAGGAACGTGATGAGGAACGTGTAGAGGAACGTGTAGAGGAACGTAATGAGGAATGTATAGAGGAACATGTAGAGAAACGTGATGAGGAATGTATAGAGGAACATGTAGAGGAACGTGATGAGGAATGTATAGAGGAACGTGTAGAGGAACGTAATGAGGAATGTATAGAGGAACATGTAGAGGAACATGATGAGGAATGTATAGAGGAACGTGTAGAGGAACGTAATGAGGAATGTATAGAGGAACATGTAGAGGAACGTGATGAGGAATGTATAGAGGAACATGTAGAGGAACATGATGAGGAATGTATAGAGGAACGTGTAGAGGAACGTAATGAGGAATGTATAGAGGAACATGTAGAGGAACGTGATGAGGAATGTATAGAGGAACGTAATGAGGAATGTATAGAGGAACGTGTAGAGGAACGTGATGAGGAATGTATAGAGGAACATGTAGAGGAACGTGATGAGGAATGTGTAGAGGAACGTGTAGAGGAACGTAATGAGGAACGTAATGAGGAATGTATAGAGGAACATGTAGAGGAACGTGATGAGGAATGTATAGAGGAACATGTAGAGGAACGTGATGAGGAATGTATAGAGGAACATGTAGAGGAACATGATGAGGAATGTATAGAGGAACGTGTAGAGGAACGTAATGAGGAATGTATAGAGGAACATGTAGAGGAACGTGATGAGGAATGTATAGAGGAACATGTAGAGGAACGTGATGAGGAATGTATAGAGGAACGTAATGAGGAATGTATAGAGGAACGTGTAGAGGAACGTGATGAGGAATGTATAGAGGAACATGTAGAGGAACGTGATGAGGAATGTGTAGAGGAACGTGTAGAGGAACGTAATGAGGAACGTAATGAGGAATGTATAGAGGAACATGTAGAGGAACGTGATGAGGAATGTATAGAGGAACGTGTAGAGGAACGTAATGAGGAATGTATAGAGGAACATGTAGAGGAACATGATGAGGAATGTATAGAGGAACGTGTAGAGGAACGTAATGAGGAATGTATAGAGGAACATGTAGAGGAACGTGATGAGGAATGTATAGAGGAACATGTAGAGGAACATGATGAGGAATGTATAGAGGAACGTGTAGAGGAACGTGATGAGGAATGTATAGAGGAACGTAATGAGGAATGTATAGAGGAACGTGTAGAGGAACGTGATGAGGAATGTATAGAGGAACATGTAGAGGAACGTGATGAGGAATGTGTAGAGGAACGTGTAGAGGAACGTAATGAGGAACGTAATGAGGAATGTATAGAGGAACATGTAGAGGAACGTGATGAGGAATGTATAGAGGAACATGTAGAGGAACGTGATGAGGAATGTATAGAGGAACATGTAGAGGAACATGATGAGGAATGTATAGAGGAACGTGTAGAGGAACGTAATGAGGAATGTATAGAGGAACATGTAGAGGAACGTGATGAGGAATGTATAGAGGAACGTAATGAGGGATGTATAGAGGAACGTGTAGAGGAAC
Source organism: Hemibagrus wyckioides (assembly GCF_019097595.1). Lineage (NCBI taxonomy): Eukaryota > Metazoa > Chordata > Actinopteri > Siluriformes > Bagridae > Hemibagrus > Hemibagrus wyckioides. The sequence continues at coordinate 28,561,924 of NC_080714.1, read as the reverse complement.
GTGATGAGGAATGTATAGAGGAACATGTAGAGGAACGTGATGAGGAATGTGTAGAGGAACGTGTAGAGGAACGTAATGAGGAACGTAATGAGGAATGTATAGAGGAACGTGTAGAGGAACGTGATGAGGAATGTGTAGAGGAACGTGTAGAGGAACGTGATGAGGAATGTATAGAGGAACGTGTAGAGGAACGTGATGAGGAACGTGATGAGGAATGTATAGAGGAACGTGTAGAGGAACGTGATGAGGAACGTGTAGAGGAACGTGTAGAGGAACGTAATGAGGAATGTATAGAGGAACATGTAGAGGAACGTGATGAGGAATGTATAGAGGAACATGTAGAGGAACGTGATGAGGAATGTATAGAGGAACATGTAGAGGAACGTGATGAGGAATGTATAGAGGAACATGTAGAGGAACGTGATGAGGAATGTATAGAGGAACATGAGGAGAGGAACGTGATGAGGAATGTATAGAGGAACATGTAGAGGAACGTGATGAGGAATGTATAGAGGAACATGAGGAGAGGAGCGTGTAAAAAAACGTGCGGAGGAATGTTTTGAGGAACGTGATGAGGAACATGATGAGGAACATGCAAAGGAACCTGATGAGGAGAGATACGCTGACATGCTCCTCCTGTTCTGTGCAGGTTTAGTGATGTCGGCCATCACGGTGATTATCCTGATGCTGTACTTCGTGATAAAGACCTTCATCATTCAGGGTCACTCCTGGCTCCCTGACTGTACCCCCATATACGTCCAGTACTTCGTGAAGTTCTTCATCATCGGGGTGACGGTGCTGGTCGTGGCCGTTCCTGAAGGTCTGCCGCTGGCCGTCACCATCTCGCTGGCTTATTCTGTAAAGGTTAGTCGAAATATTCAGCAACAGTTTATTCCACTTCCTCTTCCTGTTCCTGTGTGACACGGAGCCATGGTTACAGCAACATTTTTCACTCATGATTAGATTTTTCATTCTATCCTGTCTTATACGATCTCCTCTAGTTAAACGTGTCTCGTTAAACAGAAACGTTACTAATTAAAATAAAGTTTAGAAGGAACTAAAAAGATCATTGGTGCCTCTGGTGAGTGTATGTAACTAATACAGTTAGCTTTGATAACCTTCCATAAAAGCTAGTACGTATGAAACGATCTTCTCAGTGATTAGTGTGGCTTTAAATTGTTGTTTAATTTGAACAGGCCACACCCACAAGAGACACAGTACTGGTTGTATGTGCTGCAAGCTAACAAGCTAGCATGAAAGTAGATTTATTTCCTTAAGCTGGGAGAAAGCACAATGAAAACACAAGCTAGCTAGCTAGCATTAGGGACATTCACTCACACGCAATTCATTTTAGAAAATAATTAGCGATTAATGAAGCACTGGATTAATGGGGTGTGTAATGCAGCGCTGGTCAGAATGATGAGATGATAACGATATTGTGATGTAATGACATTGTGATACAGTTTACAGTGTGTGTATTATTGCCCCTGCTGCTATTAGCTAATAGGAACAAAGCGTTTTAGACCTTTTTGTAAAAACCTTCCAGAAAATGATGAAGGACAACAATCTGGTGCGGCATCTGGACGCATGCGAGACGATGGGCAATGCCACGGCCATCTGCTCGGACAAAACGGGAACCCTGACCACCAACCGCATGACGGCGGTGCAGATCTACGTGGGAGATCAACACTTCACGGAAATCCCAGAGCAGCAGCACGTTAACACAAACACCCTAGAGCTGCTCGCTAGTGCCATCTCCATCAACAGTGCCTACACCTCCAAGATCACGGTGAGCAGATCCGATCCATGGCTGGGACGCTCCGGCTCCACCTGAACAGTGACACTTTCACTATGCAGCAGTACAAACACAGGTTAGCGTGAGACTAGCGTGAGGCTAGCATGAATAAAGTGGGTGTGAGTTGACTGTAAGTTTAGCATGAGGTCATTTAAAGATTGACAGTGTGAGGTTGGTAGGACATTAGCATGATGGCGTGAAGTCACTGTAAAGTTAGCATGAGGTTGTTTTGAGGTTTGCACAAGATTAGCATGAGACTGATGTGCGGTTGTTCAAACATTAGCATGAGGATTGTGTAATGTGGATCTTATGCTAGCGTGATTGATTGTGATATGAGGTTTGTACATGTTAGCGTGAGGTTGCTCTGAGGTTGCTATATCAGTGCTCTGTGATTTCAGGTTAAACGTGTGCAAGGCTGCTGTACGATCAATGTTGGTGTGATAGCTTAAGCTAATATTAGCATGACGTTAGTTGGCATTTAAATGTTAGCTTAGCTTTACTGTAAACTACTAGTCAAAGATCTGATACAAGAACAAGTGTTCTAACACACACCACGATAATGGACCATACAAATATCTCTCCTCTCTCTCTCTCTCTCTCTCTCTCTCTCTCTCTCTTTTCCTCTCTCTTTCTCTCTCTCTCTCTGTCTCTCTCTCTCTTTTCCTCTCTCTTTCTCTCTCTCTCTCTGTCTCTCTCTCTCTTTTCTTCTCTCTCTCTCTCTCTCTCTCTCTCTCTCTCTCTCTCTCTCTTTTCCTCTCTCTTTCTCTCTCTCTCTCTGTCTCTCTCTCTCTTTTCTTCTCTCTCTCTCTGTCTCTCTTTTCCTCTCTTTTCCTCTCTCTTTCTCTCTCTCTCTCTCTCTCTCTCTTTTCCTCTCTCTCTCTCTCTCTCTCTTTTCCTCTCTCTCTCTCTCTCTCTCTCTCTCTCTCTCTCTAGGCAGCCGAGAAGGAGGGAGGTTTACCTAAGCAGGTAGGGAATAAGACGGAGTGTGCTCTGCTGGGTCTGGTTCTGGATCTGAAGCGTGATTATGAGTCGATACGAGAGCAGGTCCCAGAGGAGAACCTCTATAAAGTCTACACCTTCAACTCCGTCCGCAAGTCCATGAGCACCGTCATCCAGCTCCCTGACGGACACTTCCGCATCTACAGCAAAGGAGCATCTGAGATCCTGCTCAAAAAGTGTGTGTGTGTGTGTGTAGGTGTGTGCATGTGTACATGTGTGTATATATGTGTTTGTGAGTGTGTATACGTGTGTGTATATGTGTGTATATGTGTGTGTGAGTAAATTTATTCTAAATTTCAACACAGATTATTTCAGACTAATTTAATACTCAGTAAACAGATAATTGCAGTCTCGCAGTCTAAACTAACACTAACATTAAACTAACACTAAACTAACACTAACATTAAACTAACACTAACATTAAACTAACACTAAACTAACACTAAACTAACACTAACATTAAACTAACACTAACATTAAACTAACACTAACATTAAACTAACACTAACATTAAACTAACACTAAACTAACACTAACATTAAACTAACACTAACATTAAACTAACACTAAACTAACACTAACATTAAACTAACACTAAACTAACACTAACATTAAACTAACACTAACATTAAACTAACACTAAACTAACACTAACATTAAACTAACACTAAACTAACACTAACATTAAACTAACACTAACATTAAACTAACACTAAACTAACACTAACATTAAACTAACACTAAACTAACACTAACATTAAACTAACACTAAACTAACACTAACATTAAACTAACACTAACATTAAACTAACACTAAACTAACACTAACATTAAACTAACACTAAACTAACACTAACATTAAACTAACACTAAACTAACACTAACATTAAACTAACACTAAACTAACACTAACATTAAACTAACACTAACATTAAACTAACACTAAACTAACACTAACATTAAACTAACACTAAACTAACACTAACATTAAACTAACACTAACATTAAACTAACACTAAACTAACACTAACATTAAACTAACACTAAACTAACACTAACATTAAACTAACACTAACATTAAACTAACACTAAACTAACACTAACATTAAACTAACACTAAACTAACACTAACATTAAACTAACACTAACATTAAACTAACACTAAACTAACACTAACATTAAACTAACACTAAACTAACACTAACATTAAACTAACACTAACATTAAACTAACACTAAACTAACACTAACATTAAACTAACACTAACATTAAACTAACACTAACATTAAACTAACACTAACATTAAACTAACACTAACATTAAACTAACACTAAACTAACACTAACATTAAACTAACACTAACATTAAACTAACACTAACATTAAACTAACACTAACATTAAACTAACACTAAACTAACACTAACATTAAACTAACACTAAACTAACACTAACATTAAACTAACACTAACATTAAACTAACATTAACATTAAACTAACATTAAACTAACACTAACACTAACATTAAACTAACACTAAACTAACACTAACATTAAACTAACATTAACATTAAACTAACATTAAACTAACACTAACACTAACATTAAACTAACACTAAACTAACACTAACATTAAACTAACACTAACACTAACATTAAACTAACATTAACATTAAACTAACATTAAACTAACACTAACATTAAACTAACACTAACATTAAACTAACACTAAACTAACACTAACATTAAACTAACACTAAACTAACACTAACATTAAACTAACATTAACATTAAACTAACACTAAACTAACACTAACACTAAACTAACACTAACACTAAACTAGCACTAACACTAACACTAAACTAGCACTAACACTAAACTAGCACTAACACTAACACTAAACTAGCACTAACACTAAACTAGCACTAACACTAAACTAGCACTAACACTAACACTAAACTAGCACTAACACTAAACTAGCACTAACACTAAACTAACACTAACACTAAACTAACACTAACACTAAACTAGCACTAACACTAACACTAAACTAGCACTAACACTAACATTAAACTAACACTAAACTAGCACTAACACTAACACTAAACTAGCACTAACACTAAACTAACACTAACACTAAACTAGCACTAACACTAAACTAGCACTAAACTAGCACTAACACTAAACTAACACTAAACTAGCACTAACACTAAACTAACACTAAACTAACACTAACACTAAACTAACACTAACACTAAACTAACACTAACACTAAACTAGCACTAACACTAACACTAAACTAACACTAAACTAACACTAAACTAGCACTAACACTAAACTAGCACTAACACTAAACTAGCACTAACACTAACATTAAACTAACACTAAACTAACACTAACATTAAACTAACATTAACATTAAACTAACACTAAACTAACACTAACACTAAACTAGCACTAACACTAAACTAGCACTAACACTAAACTAGCACTAACACTAACACTAAACTAACACTAAACTAGCACTAACACTAAACTAGCACTAACACTAAACTAGCACTAACACTAACACTAAACTAACACTAACACTAAACTAGCACTAACACTAAACTAGCACTAACACTAAACTAACACTAACACTAAACTAACACTAACACTAAACTAGCACTAACACTAACACTAAACTAGCACTAACACTAACATTAAACTAACACTAAACTAGCACTAACACTAACACTAAACTAGCACTAACACTAAACTAACACTAACACTAACACTAAACTAGCACTAACACTAAACTAGCACTAACACTAAACTAACACTAAACTAGCACTAACACTAAACTAACACTAAACTAACACTAACACTAAACTAACACTAACACTAAACTAACACTAACACTAAACTAGCACTAACACTAACACTAAACTAACACTAAACTAACACTAAACTAACACTAAACTAGCACTAACACTAAACTAGCACTAACACTAACATTAAACTAACACTAAACTAACACTAAACTAGCACTAACACTAAACTAACACTAACACTAAACTAGCACTAACACTAAACTAGCACTAGCACTAACACTAAACTAACACTAACACTAAACTAGCACTAGCACTAACACTAAACTAACACTAAACTAACACTAACACTAAACTAGCACTAACACTAACACTAAACTAACACTAAACTAACACTAAACTAGCACTAACACTAAACTAGCACTAACACTAACATTAAACTAACACTAAACTAACACTAAACTAGCACTAACACTAAACTAGCACTAACACTAACATTAAACTAACACTAAACTAACACTAAACTAACACTAACACTAAACTAGCACTAGCACTAACACTAAACTAACACTAAACTAACACTAACACTAAACTAGCACTAACACTAACATTAAACTAACACTAAACTAACACTAAACTAGCACTAACACTAAACTAGCACTAGCACTAACACTAAACTAACACTAACACTAAACTAGCACTAGCACTAACACTAAACTAACACTAACACTAACACTAAACTAGCACTAGCACTAACACTAAACTAACACTAACACTAACACTAAACTAGCACTAGCACTAACACTAAACTAACACTAACACTAACACTAAACTAGCACTAGCACTAACACTAAACTAACACTAACACTAAACTAACACTAACACTAACACTAAACTAGCACTAGCACTAACACTAAACTAACACTAACACTAAACTAACACTAACACTAACACTAAACTAGCACTAGCACTAACACTAAACTAACACTAACACTAAACTAGCACTAGCACTAACACTAAACTAACACTAACACTAAACTAACACTAACACTAAACTAGCACTAGCACTAACACTAAACTAACACTAACACTAACACTAAACTAGCACTAACACTAAACTAACACTAACACTAACACTAAACTAGCACTAGCACTAACACTAAACTAACACTAACACTAACACTAAACTAGCACTAGCACTAACACTAAACTAACACTAACACTAAACTAGCACTAGCACTAACACTAAACTAACACTAACACTAAACTAACACTAACACTAAACTAGCACTAACACTAACACTAACACTAAACTAGCACTAACACTAAACTAGCACTAACACTAACACTGCACCTGACTAAAACTTCACACGAACTTCAACTTAAACTGGATAATTTTAACGCTAACTGGGAACGCTGATGAAGTTATCCCCGATGGAGCTACTAATCCAAACTAACTGAACTGAACTGTATCTAACTCAGACTCATCTCCCGCCTTCAAAACAAACCTGGACTAAATTTAATCGTCACTGAAGGACTGACCATTTGCACTAACCCTAACCAATCTCACCTTTATCACTAACCCTGTTTCCATTAACCAGACTTTATCTATACTAATACCAACTTATTCATTTCTGTCTAATCTATGTCTAATTTCTCACTGACTCAGAATGAACGATTCTGGAATCAGGACCAGCTCCTGTCTCTGACCCTGAACCAGTCACTGAGGGTCTCCTCTCTCTCTCTGTAGATGTTCCTCCATTTTGTCCCAGAGCGGTTCGGTGCGTCCGTTCGGACCTCGAGATCGCGATGAGATGGTGAAGAAGGTGATCGAGCCGATGGCGTGTGACGGCCTCCGTACCATCTGTGTAGCGTATCGCGACCTTCCTAGCGATCTGCCGCCGGAGTGGGACAACGAGGTCGAGATCATCAACAACCTCATCTGCATCACAGTGGTGGGAATCGAGGATCCGGTTCGGCCCGAGGTGAGACGGTTAAAGAGATTTAGTTAAAGACTGTTAAAGACGTAAAACGGTAAAAAGCCATCTGTGATGTACGGCTTATAATCTATATTTTAAATGTACATAACTTTGTTTCTGATTGGTCAGCTTGTCTCTCACTGTTCAATCAGGTTCCAGATGCTATCAGGAAGTGCCAGAGGGCAGGAATCACGGTGAGAATGGTCACAGGAGATAACATCAACACGGCCCGCGCCATCGCCGCTAAATGCGGCATCATTAACATCGGAGACGACTTCCTGTGCATGGAGGGAAAAGACTTTAACCGGCGAATCAGGAACGAGAAAGGAGAGGTATGGTCAGCTCTCTTAGCCAATCAGATCACAGTTTGGAGCAACTGTAAGCTCCACCTCTTAGGATTTTCATTCAGCTGCTTAGTTCTGTTACAGTGTATTGATAGTCTCCAGCCAATCAGATCGTTTCATTTCTTTGTGCTTGCGTTTAACACGGTTACACTGGGATGATAATCGAAAAAGTTGTGGAGGTGGAGGACTCGAAATCCCAGAATGCATCGCGGCTATACGATGCTGAGTTAAAGCAGAGGCTGAACTCGGCTAGTCGCTGATCTGTGAGACGACTAGATCTGTGGCGCTGGTGGTGATTTTAGTGTAAATGTTGATGGACAGATTAAAAGACAAAAGCGCCGCTGCATCACATGCTTTTTGGTGGAGATGAAGCGAGGGTTGAACGGCATTGTGGATAACGTGGGAAATCTTGGCTTATGCTGATCACATGTTAATTATAAATATGCAAATCATTTTAATTGGGACGAAATTCAATGCTTTATTTATTAAAATAAATGAATCATGAATAAACTCGTTAATGCTAATGATCTTTTTCTGTCCAGGTGGAGCAGGAGCGCATCGATAAGATCTGGCCCAAACTCAGGGTACTGGCTCGCTCATCTCCAACAGACAAACATACACTTGTCAAAGGTACACACACACACACACACACACACTATACAACCTTTAGCTTGTAAATCCAGTTGTCTTACAAATCATCACAGATCATCTGTACTGAAATTCTTGATCTTTGATTCCACCTTTCAGTCTCCAGAACTTTAAGTATAACTCAGCACTCGAAGTTGCGTCATCAGACGCTTCTTCTTCTTCTTCTTCTTCTTTGGTCTTTTCCCTTCAGGGGTCTCCACAGAGAATCATCTCTCTCCATCTATCCCTATCTTCTGCATCCTCAACACTTACACCCACTAGCTTCATATCCTCATTTATTACATCCATATCCCTCCTCTTTGACCTTCCTCTTTTCCTCCTGCCTGGCAGCTCCATGTCCAACATTCTCCTACCAATATACTCACTCTCCCTCCTCTGGACATGTCCAAACCGTCTTAACCTGTCCTCCCTTAATCAAATTCAAATTTTATTTGTCACATACATAATGGTACACAGTGTGATATGCAGTGAAATGCTTATACGACTGTTTTGACCCTTGAAAAAGGAAAAGGAAAAGGAATAAGGACAGAACAAAAGACAAGGATAAAATATAAAAATACGAAATATAAAATATAAGAATACGAATTATACTAAAAATACGAAATATAAAATATAAAACAACAAGTTCATAGTAGGTAAAAAATAAAATAGAATAAAATATAATAAATATAAATAAAGTAAGGTATGGTATATATGTATATAGAATATGTATATAAAATAGAATATATATATAGGAAGTGTAAAATACAACAACTGTGTTATTGTAGACAGCAGCAGTACAAAATTTTGCAAAATTATATAAAGTGAAGTGTGTAGTGTGCAATAGTGTCCAAGGTGTCCAAGGTGCAGACAGCAGCAGTACGAAGTGGAATAAGGTGATGAGGTGATGAGAGCAGTGGTAATGTCCATCTTTAAAGTGCAGATGTGCAGAAGTCCTCTTTGTATGTAAACGGGAGCAGACTGTGCAACATGTATGTTTATGTGTTATATTGTGTGCACAGTCTTGAAATGTGCAAATGTGCAGATGTACATTGTGCGTTTATTGTGTGCCACAATCCTGTAATGTGCAAATGTCAGAATACACAGTGCAGGACGGGTCAGGGCTGTTTTGGCAGCAGAATGTGGACCAACACAATATTAGGCAGGTGGTCATAATGTTAAATGAAATGTGTAAGATTTAAACATGACGGAATGATCTGGGTTTTAAACTCGCCGGTGATCAAAACTTCAAAGCTGATCAACGATCAATTGAGGTTCACGTTAGTGAGTATCCTTATACGGAAATTTACACAAAATCATGTGTGTTAAGTGTCTTTTTTTTCAGAACAGGTATATTGTACTGATTTTAAGGGATAAAACTGCTACGATCTTGTGTGTGTGTGTGTGTGTGTGTGTGTGTGTGTAGGTATCATAGACAGCACTATAGGAGAACAGAGGCAGGTTGTGGCGGTGACCGGTGACGGGACGAATGACGGTCCGGCGCTGAAGAAAGCCGACGTTGGCTTTGCGATGGTGATTCATTTTATATTTTTATTCTGATGATGAAGTAAATAGATACAGAAACACGGATCGGTCCTCAAGTCTGATTCCATGTCTGATTCTGTTTCAGACTATTTCATGTAGCTTTTATTCAATAAAGCTGCACATGTTTTAGAGGTGTGTGTGTGTGTGTGTGTGTGTGTGTAGGGTATCGCGGGGACAGACGTGGCGAAGGAGGCGTCAGACATCATTCTAACGGACGATAACTTCAGCAGCATCGTGAAGGCTGTGATGTGGGGCAGAAACGTTTACGACAGTATCTCCAAATTCCTGCAGTTTCAGCTGACCGTCAACGTGGTGGCCGTTATAGTGGCTTTCACTGGAGCCTGTATTACACAGGTATACACACACACATACACACACACAAACACAGGTACACACACACACACACACACAGGTACACACACACACACACACACACAGGTACACACACACAAACAGTCAGTAGAGATTCACTTCAGTCATCTCTGTCTGATGATCCAGCTCGAACCTGAGCACCGAATAAAACTCTGTGGACCCACCTGAAGAAGCTCCAGCTTCACCTCTGCTTGTTACACAGCACTGGAGACTCCTTCACACACACACAGACAGCTATATCAGTCAGCTATGTCTATCTTATTGATTCGATTATTAAACCTGTTTACGTTCTACAAATCCCTGTGAATGAGCTGTTGCTATAGAATATAATATATAGTAAAAGTGTGTGTGTGTGTGTGTGTGTGTGTGTGTGTGCAGGACTCTCCTCTGAAGGCCGTGCAGATGTTGTGGGTGAACCTGATTATGGACACATTTGCCTCTTTAGCTCTGGCCACCGAGCCTCCCACTGAGTCACTCTTGTTACGCAAACCTTACGGTCGCAACAAGCCTCTCATCTCCAGGACCATGATGAAGAATATCCTCGGACATGCTGTGTATCAGCTTGTCATCATCTTCACACTGCTGTTTGTCGGTGTGTGTATGTGTGTGTTTGAGAGAAGAATCATCTTTACATCTTTGCTGTAATAATCACCTTTCCTTCTCCTCCGCAGGTGAGAAGATATTCGATATCGATAACGGCCGCAATGCTCCTCTTCATGCTCCTCCATCTGAGCATTACACCATCATCTTTAACACCTTCGTCCTCATGCAGCTCTTCAACGAGATCAACGCACGGAAAATCCACGGCGAGAGGAACGTCTTCGACGGCATCTTTGCTAATCCCATCTTCTGCTCCATTGTCCTTGGCACCTTTGCTATACAGGTCAGATTTCAGTAACGTTTCATTGACCACATTCTGTTTAGCATAGGTCCAGGTGATGAGTGTGTGTGTGTGTGTATGTGTGTGTGTGTGTTTAGATTGTGATTGTGCAGTTTGGAGGGAAGCCGTTTAGCTGTTCACCCCTGAATGTGGAGCAGTGGCTCTGGTGTCTGTTTGTAGGAGTGGGAGAGCTGATCTGGGGTCAGGTAATACTCCTCTTCATCTTTAAACACATAACTGAGGTAAACAAAGCATTTTTTTGTTTGCTTATTGTTGTTTGTTGCTGTTCTGACTGTAATATCAGGTGTGTATATGGACGAGGTGGATTTGGGAATTCTAACGATGATCATTCTATTGTACAGTTATGTGATTTTGTAAAAGAAAGCAGAGAAGGGGACAGAGGAGGTACAGATTGGTGCAAAACTTCTCAACAAGAACAGATACTTGAGCAAGAGCTGGGGCAAGTATTAGGTCAGGAGACTGGAGCTGGTACTAGGGCTGGGACTGGAGCTGGGGCTAGGGCTGGGACTGGAGCTGGGACTGGGACTGGAGCTAGGACTAGGGCTGCGACTGGAGCTAGGACTAGGGCTGGGACTGGAGCTGGGACTAGAACTGGGACTAGGGCTGGGAGTGGAGTTGGGGCTAGAGCTAGGACTGGAGCTGGGACTAGAGCTGGGACTAGGGCTGGAAGTGGAGCTGGGACTAGGGCTGGGACTCGAGCTCGGACTAGAGCTGGGACTGGAGCTGGGACTGGAGCTGGGACTAGAGCTGGGACTGGAGCTAAGACTGCACCTGGGACTGCAGCTGGGACTGGAGCTGAACTTTAGCTGGGACTGGGGTAGAGATTCTGATAGCTGCTGGAAAAAAAGCTGGTGCAGAAGCAGGGTAAGGAAGCAGGGCATGAGCTGATATCTGGGGCAACAACCAGAATAGGAGCTGGGCCAGAAGCCTAGACAGTTGCTGGGGTAGGAACTGGGAGAAACTGGAACAAAAGCTAGGACAGGTGAACTAGGACAGGTGATTTAGACAGCAGCTGAGGCAGAGCTTGGGGCAAAAACTGGTAAAAAATGCCTAGACTGAAGTTAGGCCAAATGCCTGTGCAGCTGGAATAAAAGATGGATAATAAAAGAACTAAGGGCAACAACCAGGGGAGGAGCAAGGTCAGGAGCTTGGGGCGGGAGCTGGGACAGAAGCTGAGATGGCCTGTGGCAGGAGCTGTTATAGCAGTTGGGGCAGGGGTTGGGAAAGGACCTGGGCAGCAATTGGTACATCAGCTGGGGTGGAAGTTTGTAAACAAGCTTCTTGACATTTGAAGCTGGAGCAGAAACTAGGGCAGAAGTGAGGCTAGAACTTGAACAGAAGCTGGGGTAATAGCTAATATCTGAGAAAGGATGTGGGGCAGGAGCTGGGAAAGCACCATGGGCATCAGGTTAGACATAAGCTGGGGCAGAAGAAACAGAAACTGGGGTAGGAAGTGGAATTTCTAGGAAGGATTTTAAGACTTGATTATTTGTGGATGTCGATAGGTGATTGCATCTGTGCCAACAAACCAGCTGAAGTTTCTGAAGGAAGCGGGGCTTGGCCCAGCAGCTGATGATATCACTGATGAAGATCTGGCAGAGGATGAGGAAGAGATTGATCACGCAGAGCGCGAACTGAGACGAGGACAAATACTCTGGTTCCGAGGACTGAACCGTATCCAGACGCAGGTAATGAGTTTGTGTCGCCGTCTGTCTTCGTCCCTCGCTGTCAGACGTGGGATTAATGTGAATCTGTTACTCCACCTGTCCGTTTCTCACTGTCTGTCTGTGTGTGTGTGTGTGTGTGTGTGTGTCTTTCCCGCAGATGGAGGTAGTCAGCACGTTTAAGCGCAGTGGCTCATTTCAGGGTGCCGTCCGTCGCCGGTCCTCCATCCTCAGCCAGCTGCATGACGTAACCAACACACACACACACGTAGGTCTGTCAGCGGGGAGTGATCTCCAGCCCTCCGCTAACGGCCAGGACACACACTCCAACACACACATGTACACACACCCTCAGTGAACAGTGACTCCTACACACACAAACACACACTCTAGAGAACTGACTCAACACTGCGGCCAATAAGTGTGCGTGAGAGAGAAGTTAACGTTTCAGTCGTCTGTCTGTGTCCATGCGTGTGCATTCTCTCAGGTTCTTCCTTTCGTTTCTTTTCTTAACCTTATCCTCTCTCTCTCTCTCTCTCTCTCACATACACACACACACACTCTTGTTGTCTCTGCCGTTATTCATTTCTGTTTTTTTCTTTCATTCTTGTAAAAAGAAATTAAGAAAAGATGATTTAAGTTTTATTTTTTAAAAATATGTTAATTTTTGCAACGCGGAAATAACCGAGAAGAAAGAGACGGCCGTAAACAGACGAGTGTAAACCCATAACCTGCAGCTTTTCTTTTTTTCTGTGTGAATAAACGCATCGTTCTCTATCGATCTGCTGCATGCTCATTTCCTACTTCCTGTTGTTGTTTTTCTCGTCTTTTCACTGTCTTGTCTTTATTTCTTAAGAAGTGACTTTCATATTACTGTATAAAATTCATTCTGTATTTTTTTTTCCCCACCTCTTTTTTGGTGCTTTATTGTAGTCAGCCATTTTTTGTTGTTGTTTCTTTCTTTATCATGAATGTAAGAGTTTTTTTGTAAACGTTCTCGTCATTTGAGTCGTTTTCGGTTTTATCTGTTCTGGGCCTTTACACTCTGAATATTTACACCGTCAGGACAAGAAAATAATTTAAATGTAAAAATTGCATGTGTTGTAGAAATTTGCATCACGTTAATATTTGTCAATTAAAAAGTCTGAATGAAAAAAGCGGTTGCGCTGAACTGGAAGGTTTCTGTGGTGTGTTTGTGTTGTAAACTCTCTCCTCAGGCCTGATGCCATGCTTCGAGTCTAGACGAGCATGAATCTGACTGAATGTTAAACTAATAAACTCCACCTTCATCCATCTGCTTAAAAAAAGTGCAGTCTGATGTGTATCGGGGATCCAGCTCTGAACAATCTGCATGAATTTACCAATAATTTTGTCTACTTGTTTCGTGTGTATTATGTGTCTCTGATGTGCACCAATTCTTTTGTGTGTGTGTGTGTGTGTGTGTGTGTGTGTGTGATTTAAATGCAAACGTTTGTTTCAAAAGTGTGAACTGATTTTGTGTGCATGTTTCCCGTGTATTATACACCTTTTTCCCCCGAATATTTTATTTATTTCTGCCTCTCTGTGCCTTACACACACTGAGCCAAAGCTAGCAGAAGTCAAACGATTGCTTAAATATTCTGCCTGATGTTTTTTAATTTATCTATATAACATTTTTTTAATGATGTAAAAGTGATTGTTAATTTAAAAAAAAATGAAATTCATTAAATATTAAACATTTTCTGAATGTTTCTGAATGAATTCTACACCATTTTTTTTCTCCCTCTTATCTTTTTTTTTTTTTATCTCCTGTCCTGATTGGTCGATCCATAGATCCGAGTGGTGAGAACGTTCCACAGCTCTCTGTACGACGGAATGGAAAAATCGGACCTTCCTGACGGGGGGAATGAATTCCAGACCCCGCCGGAGTTCATCATCTCCGATGCCGGATGCAGGATCCCGCTGATCGACGAGACGGATGTAGACGACCAATCGGAACGCTCCGATTACAACCACGTGACTCAACACCAGCGCAGGAGTCCCTCGCGCTACCCTCACCGCCAACAGAGTCTCCCTGTCAAACTAAACTGCAACAACAACACATCCGAGAGACGGGTGTGCGTGTGACCGGGGTCGAAGGTCATTCGTCATAGCTAGCCTGCAGGTGACGAGTCTCGAGAAGGAGATTTTATAGAACGAGATTTTATATAAAGTATTAAAAACGAATTCTGATCATTTTCAAGCCTGTAAATTATTTTCTTTGCTTAGCAAAGATTCAAGTTACACTCACACTCAACATCTCGACTTTCTGCTCTACCTGATTTGAAAAGCCAATAAACTTCACTATATATATATTTAAATCGATAATGTGACTATTCTGATCATATTTATGGTTAATTCCAAAATGATTCTATGTAAATTAGATGCTTATATTAGCTTTATATACCCATGCGTGTGTGTGTGTGTATTACGTCAGTATTGCCGTCTTCGTTTATTCGTCTTTACAGTCTTGTGTTTCTGATTTTTGAGAGTCTTGTGTGTTTGTTGTGTCGATAAAACAATAAAGACGTTGTATATTAGGAATATAATTAATGCTAATTAAATGAAAATACGCTGCACATGAGTGTTCTGGGGTTTCGAGGAATATTGGAGATGATATCATGTTCTGAGGAAAACTCAGACGTGGATTTGTGTGTGTGTTTGCTATGTGGTTTTATAGGAAGTCTATTTTTTATTATTGTCGTGTTTCATGAAGCACACACACACACTCCGTCTCATCGTTATCGCTGTGTTCATTGTGTGTTCAGGCATAACTCAAATATATTTTACAGAATGAAATATGTGTCATGTGTTCATTGTCCTTCAAAGATGTTCAAAAAGAAGTCCAGAACTTTTGGATGAGTGATAAATAAGCAGTGTGTTAGCCGCTCCTTCGGTCTGCTGCACTGATCCGTGTTTGCGAGGCTAACTGACAAAGTGTCAGCTAATAATAATAAAGCTAATTAGCTAATGCATTAAGCTTTAACTTAAAGCTTTTGTCATTTCTTTAAAACAGAAATAAATAAAAAACGCCTAAATGTCATGCTAGTTTAGCCACACTGAACTTCACCATATCAACAAGCCTCCTTAGTCCGCGTGCTAGCTAACTAACTACTAGCATTAACTAGTAAAGTAACTGAGTAAAAAACGTGAACATTGTGTTTTGTAAGGATCGAAACAAAGGGTTATCTTATTCTAATACCAGGTCCTGAAATGTTTTATTTTATTTATACGGCAACGATTTGCCAACGCTAACAGGCTGTGGTTAAGTAGAGAACAGCTTCTATTTATCAGTTTATAGTTATTTTGTACATTATAAATTTCAGAAAACATAAGGTTAGAGCTTTGCCAGTGAGTCTTTTAATAAACAGGATTTTCTAAACATGTAATTAATTAATTGGAATGTGATTAGAGCAGACATGTTTTAGCAGTTTCCCCTGCCACGTGCTCTCTCTCCAGTCCAGCTGATGGCGCTAATGAGTCAGTAACAGGTTGCTCAGCAGCAGGAACACAATGAAGCAGCAGCAGCTGAGCTCCTCTCTGCAGCCTGATCCGCGTCGCTTTTGGAAATTTTCCCAATCACGGCTCTGTTGACCTTCTGATAATGAAAGCAGGAGGAAGCAGGAGAAGCTCTGCATGCACACCTGGACCTTCTGACCCACAGGTAAAGCTAGACTCCTAATGCTAATGCATAGAGGTGTGTGCTTTATTAATGATGATGATGAGTATTATTATTATTATTATTATTATTATTATAGTAAACATTATATTATTATAACTGACCAAACTAGATCTAAGGGTGATGTTTGGAAAAGAAATGTAACAGATAATACACTATGTTGGCAAAAGTTTTGGGACGTCTGCCTTTCCATGCACATGAATGTAATATGGAGTTGTCCCGCCCTTTGCAGCTATAACAGCTTCAACTCTTCTGGGAAGGCTTTCCACAAGGTTTAGGAGTGTGTTTATGGGAATTTTTGACCTTTCCTCTAGAAGAGTATTTGTGAGGTCAGGCACTGATGTTGGACGAGAAGGTCTGGCTCACAGTCTCCGCTCTCCTTCATCCCAAAGGTGTTCTATGCGGTTGAGGTCAGGAGGTCATCCCCAAACTGTTCCCACAAAGAGCATGAAATTGTCCAAAATGTCTTGGTATGAAGCTGAAGCATTAAGAGTTCCTTTCACTGGAACTAAGGGGCCGAGCCCAACCCCTGAAAAACAACACCTGAACTCAATGATTTGGAGGGGTGTCCCAAAACTTATAGTAATATAGTGTGTTATAGTATGTTCTAAAAGGACACCAATATGAGCTATGCTGTTGTTTATTATTATTATTATTATTATTATTGTTGTTGTTAAGAAAGCTCATCAGTAAGGCTCACATGTCTTATCCTGTCCTATCTTATCTGAGACTAAAGAATCGTTTTATTTCCTTTTGGAAAGACAGGATTTGTGAGCAGCTTCCTGTACGAACACACAGGGTAAAAGCGTGATCTGTTTTTAGAAGAGTGTTAAGAGACGAGTGTTTAGAAGAATGTATTTCATTTCATTAGTGATTATTATTGTGATTTCTGTGTGAGCTTGTGAAGACAGAAGAGACTTCAGATGAAACAAAGTCCAGTTCCGTGGGACACGTCGCCTCTACCGACGGAGAGAACAAAGGGTTCCTGAAGGAGGCAATAAAAAAGGAGGAAGCTGATGATGAAGACTTCCTGTGTAAGACCACATCATCATACTTCTGCCTTTTTCTGGCTTAAATTTAATCTGAGGCTACATGCTCAGTGAAACTGGGGAAAAAGATGAGCTGATGTTTTCTGATCTTCACTGGTCCAGTTGCCTAAGATTCCACTTCTTGAGGAACCTGATGTGGTCTTCTGCTCTGAGAGATTTGCTTCTCTATTTAGGTTCTCTATGAGCTTCAGATCAGACAGAGTAAAAACTGTTATACAGGTGGAGCTGCTCAGAGAAGATCACTTTAAAATTATTATACAAACATCTGACCGTTCTACACTAATGCTGTTCTATCTTCTTCTCCTCCTCCCAGTCTGTGAGCTCTGCAGATCCTTCTTCACCACTGAGTGTAGTGTCCATGGTCCTCCTGTCTTTATCCCCGATACCCCTGTTCCCATGGGGGTCACTGACCGAGCCATACAAACCCTTCCTCCTGGTCTAGAGGTCAGAGAGTCCAGTATTCCTGATGCAGGCCTGGGAGTGTTTAATAAAGGAGACATTATTCCGGTCGGAGTGCACTTTGGACCCTATCATGGAGATCTGGTGGACAGAGAGGAAGCCCTGGACAGCGGTTACTCCTGGGTGGTGAGTCTGAGTCTAATTCAATGTATATTTATAGCTGAATGGAAATCTGCAGAAGAAGCTTTAGAAAGACGACGGAAGGAGAAGAAGCAGCTAGGCTTAATAGTTTAATAGTAGAAATATCTGCCTGAGGTATTCAGTGTTGTGTAGAAAATTCCAGAAAATTACGAGCTTTAGTTCTCTGGGGTCCTGGTTGAAAACTGAATGATCTGCAGGAAGAAGTAGTTCCTTCTCGTCCTCTCTGGTCTTCAGGGAGCGGAAGCTTTTCTCTGGCCACAGCATTGAGACGAGTCTGATGTTTTGATGGTGGAGGTCCTTCACCATCTTCCTGCGTGGTAGTGATGGAGGAGAGAGAGGAAGTGGTGTGGTAGTGATGGAGGAGAGAGAGGAAGTGGTGTGGTAGTGATGGAGGAGAGAGAGGAAGTGGTGTGGTAGTGATGGAGGAGAGAGGGGAAGTGGTGTGGTAGTGATGGAGGAGAGAGGGGAAGTGGTGTGGTAGTGATGGAGGAGAGAGGGGAAGTGGTGTGGTAGTGATGGAGGAGAGAGAGGAAGTGGTGTGGTAGTGATGGAGGAGAGAGAGGAAGTGGTGTGGTAGTGATGGAGGAGAGAGAGGAAGTGGTGTGGTAGTGATGGAGGAGAGAGAGGAAGTGGTGTGGTAGTGATGGAGGAGAGAGAGGAAGTGGTGTGGTAGTGATGGAGGAGAGAGAGGAAGTGGTGTGGTAGTGATGGAGGAGAGAGAGGAAGTGGTGTGGTAGTGATGGAGGAGAGAGAAGAAGTGGTGTGGTAGTGATGGAGGAGAGAGAGGAAGTGGTGTGGTAGTGATGGAGGAGAGAGAGGAATTGAGGCGGTGGTGATGGAGGAGAGAGAGGAATTGAGGCGGTGGTGATGGAGGAGAGAGAGGAAGTGGTGTGGTAATGATGGAGGAGAGAGAAAGTGGGGTGGTTGTGATGGAGGAGAGAGGAAGTGGTGTAGTAGTGATGGAGGAGAGAGGAAGTGGTGTGGTAGTGATGTAGGAGAGAGAGGAAGTGGGGTGGTAGTGATGGAGGAGAGAGAAAGTGGGGTGGTTGTGATGGAGGAGAGAGGAAGTGGGGTGGTTGTGATGGAGGAGAGAGGAAGTGGTGTAGTAGTGATGGAGGAGAGAGGAAGTGGTGTAGTAGTGATGGAGGAGAGAGGAAGTGGGGTGGTAGTGATGTAGGAGAGAGAGGAAGTGGGGTGGTAGTGATGGAGGAGAGAGGAAGTGGGGTGGTAGTGATAAAGGAGAGAGAGGAAGTGGGGTGGTAGTGATGGAGGAGAGAGAAAGTGGGGTGGTTGTGATGGAGGAGAGAGGAAGTGGGGTGGTAGTGATAAAGGAGAGAGAGGAAGTGGGGTGGTAGTGATAAAGGAGAGAGAGGAAGTGGGGTGGTAGTGATGGAGGAGAGAGAGGAAGTGGGGTGGTAGTGATGGAGGAGAGAGGAAGTGGGGTGGTAGTGATGGAGGAGAGAGGAAGTGGGGTGGTAGTGATGGAGGAGAGAGAGGAAGTGGGGTGGTAGTGATGGAGGAGAGAGAGGAAGTGGGGTGGTAGTGATGGAGGAGAGAGAGGAAGTGGGGTGGTAGTGATGGAGGAGAGAGAGGAAGTGATTGAGGGTTCCAGATGGCACGAGTTAAACACCCCTGAAACACTATCTGTTTACAGATATACAAGAGCAAGTGGAGGGAGGAGTACATAGACGCTACGAGAGAGATGCATGCTAACTGGATGAGGTGAGGAACACAGCGATGCTGGAGATTTTTCATGTCTTTTTCTTCCTCCAGCTGCTTGTTGATCGCTTACCCTTTTACTCTCTTCCTCATTTTTTACCTGTTCAGGTATGTGAATTGTGCTCGAAATAATGATGAGCAGAATCTGGTGGCTTTCCAGTATCAGGATAGGATCCTGTACCGGTCCTGTCGACCCATTAAACCAGGACATGAGCTCTTGTTGTCATATGAAGAGAATTACGCCAAAGATCTCAGCGTTACGTTCCACTACATCTATCAAAAAAAGTGCTCAGTGAATGGTAATGTACACACTCTGGGGCTTTGTGCACAGGGACATTGGGGTCATGCTGGAGCAGGGTTTAGGTATCTTGGGTCAAGTGAAGGGAAATTGTGAGACATTCTGTACAATCATGTGCTTCAGACTTTGGGGAAGAGCCACAAATGGGTGTGATGGTCAGGGGGGCCCATACTTTTGGCTATATAGTGTACCACAGAGTCTCAGAGGTGCATGAGGTCTGGTTTGGTAGTACCATGAGTCTTCGAAATGGTGGAATTGACAGCACTTTTGGTTTCTTTTCTGTGACTGTTTTACTTCTTGTTTCACACAGAAGAGATGCCACACCACTGCTCACAGTGCGGGAAGAACTTCACCAGACACAGTCATCTCCGGCGTCACCAGCGCATCCACACGGGGGAGAAGCCGTATTACTGCTCGCAGTGTGGGAAGAGTTTTACTCAGCAGAGTCACCTGCAGCAACACCAGCGCATCCACACGGGGGAGAAGCCATACCGCTGCTCGCAGTGTGGGAAGAGCTTCACTGGACAGAGTCACCTTCAGGTGCACCAGCGCGTCCACACGGGCGAGAAGCCGTTTCAGTGCTCGCAGTGTGGGAAGAGTTTCACAGAGAAAGGCACTCTCAAGGCACACCAGCGCATTCACACGGGGGAAAAGCCGTACCGCTGCTCACAGTGCGGGAAGAGTTTCACTGAGAGAGGAAGTCTGAAAACACACCAGCGTGTTCACACAGGAGAGAAACCCTTTTACTGCTCAGAGTGCGGGAAGAGCTTCAGTGAGAGAGGAAGTCTGAAAACACACGAGCGCATTCACACCGGAGAGAAGCCATACCACTGCTCAGCATGTGGACTGAGATTCACTTACTCTGTCACCTTAAAGACACACAAGTGCAGCAACACAACGGCGTTCTGACCTACAAAACTCTCACTGATTTCTAACACGTGTAATGAAGATTTGTGTTTTTTGCTTTTGTGTGGTCTTGACCAGTGGTTGATGGCAAAATATGTATACATGTTTGACTATTAAATATTAGAGGTTATGTTTCTTGAATCAACTTCTCCTTACTTTATATTACACAGTGGTATTGATACAAAATGCTCCATCAGGTATTTGTTAATATTGGGATCAACATTCAAGAAGTATCTCTTTTTTACATTAGTTTATGGAAGAGGGTCTGTTCCTGTTCAAAATCTAAAATTCCTTCACTTCAACAGTACAGAGGAGCTCCTAAAGGAAATTCAACCACTTTTGGTAATGCTACATAGCCAGAAATAAGGATCGGGAAATATAGAGTAGTGAAGTATTGATGGAGAGGAGAGAGAAAGTGGGGTGGTAGTGATGGAGATGGAGGAGAGTGAGGAAGTGGTATGGCAGTAAAGGAGGAGAGAGAGGAAGTGGTGTGAAAGTGATGGAGGAGAGAGAGGAAGTGGTGTGAAAGTGATGGAGGGAAGAGAGGAAGTGGTGTGGTAGTGATGGAGGGAAGAGAGGAAGTGGTGTGGTAGTGATGGAGGGAAGAGAGGAAGTGGTGTGGTAGTGATGGAGGGAAGAGAGGAAGTGGTGTGGTAGTGATGGAGGGAAGAGAGGAAGTGGTGTGAAAGTGATGGAGGGAAGAGAGGAAGTGGTGTGGTAGTGATGGAGGGAAGAGAGGAAGTGGTGTGGTAGTGATGGAGGGAAGAGAGGAAGTGGTGTGGTAGTGATGGAGGGAAGAGAGGAAGTGGTGTGGTAGTGATGGAGGGAAGAGAGGAAGTGGTGTGGTAGTGACGGAGGAGAGAGAGGAAGTGGTGTGGTAGTGACGGAGGGAAGAGAGGAAGTGGTGTGAAAGTGATGGAGGAGAGAGAGGAAGTGGTGTGGTAGTGACGGAGGAGAGAGAGGAAGTGGTGTGGAAGTGATGGAGGGAAGAGAGGAAGTGGTGTGAAAGTGATGGAGGAGAGAGAGGAAGTGGTGTGAAAGTGATGGAGGGAAGAGAGGAAGTGGTGTGGTAGTGATGGAGGGAAGAGAGGAAGTGGTGTGGTAGTGATGGAGGGAAGAGAGGAAGTGGTGTGGTAGTGATGGAGAAGAGAGAGGAAGTGGTGTGGTAGTGATGGAGAAGAGAGAGGAAGTGGTGTGGTAGTGATGGAGAAGAGAGAGGAAGTGGTGTGGTAGTGATGGAGAAGAGAGAGGAAGTGGTGTGGTAGTGATGGAGGGAAGAGAGGAAGTGGTGTGGTAGTGACGGAGGAGAGAGAGGAAGTGGTGTGGAAGTGATGGAGGAGAGAGGAAGTGGTGTGGTAGTGATGGAGGAGAGAGAGAAAGTGGTGTGGTAGTGATGGAGGAGAGAGAGAAAGTGGTGTGGTAGTGATGGAGGGAAGAGAGGAAGTGGTGTGGTAGTGATGGAGGGGAGAGAGGAAGTGGGGTGGTAATGATGGAGATGGAGGAGAGTGAGGAAGTGGTGTGGCAGTGAAGGAGGAGAGAGAGGAAGTGGTGTGGTAGTGATGGAGGAGAGAGAGGAAGTGGTTAAGGCTCTGGGGCGTTGACTGGAAGATCAGGGTTCAGGCCCCAGCACTGCCAAACTTCCATCGTTGGGCTCTTGAGCAAGGCCCCTAACCCTCCCCGCTCCAGGGCGCTGCATCATGGCTGATCCTGCACTCTGACCCCAACCTGCAAGGATGGGATATGCGAAGAAAGAATTTCACTGTTCTGTAATGTATATGCGACAAATAAAGACAATTTAAGTGGGTGGTAGTGGTGGAGAAGAGAGAGGAAGTGGTGTGATAGTGATGGAGAAGAGAGAGGAAGTGGTGTGATAGTGATGGAGAAGAGAGAGGAAGTGGTGTGATAGTGATGGAGAAGAGAGAGGAAGTGGTGTGGTAGTGATGGAGAAGAGAGAGGAAGTGGTGTGATAGTGATGGAGAAGAGAGAGGAAGTAGTGTGGTAGTGATGGAGAAGAGAGAGGAAGTGGTGTGGTAGTGATGGAGAAGAGAGAGGAAGTGGTGTGGTAGTGATGGAGAAGAGAAAGGAGGTGATGTGGTAGTGATAAAGGAAAGTGAGGAAATAGTGTGGAAGAGGTGTAGAAGTGATGGAGGAGAGGGGAAGAGGTGTAGAAGTGATGGAGGAGAGGGGAAGAGGTGTAGAAGTGATGGAGGAGAGGGGAAGAGGTGTAGAAGTGATGGAGGAGAGGGGAAGAGGTGTAGAAGTGATGCTCTTTGGCCATTAGCTTTGTGACGTTGTGAAGACGGAGACTTCAGGTGCCGTGGAACTCGTCACATTACAGTATTCAGCCTTACAAAGAAAAAGGAAACTGTACTAAATGTACAGAATAACATCACAGTACTGAGACAGCATTGGTTAAAGTAGTAAATAACCTCCTATTGTTCAGGGCTCTATCGTATTGTTTGTATTGCGTGATCTCACTGCAGCTTAGATTTTATACACATTACTCTTATGGAATTCTTTTGGACTATCTTTAATATTTTCATGGGAGTTAAGGGAATGGTACAGGTCTCATCTGACTGACAGTTCAGTTTGCATACACAAGTGAGGTTCAGCAAGGGTTTGTTAGAATACTTCTAAACTTAATTCCATGGATATGCTACCTCTAGGTACAATTATTTGTAAGCATGGTATTAGCTTCATGCTGTGTATATGACACACATATTTTTCCACCAGATCAGATGTCCTGCTTAATAAATTTGAGGAATGTGTTTAGGACATTCACCACTGGATGCTAGTGCTAGAGTAACTTTGTCCTAATCGGCAATGACAAGACAAAAGAACTTCTAGGTTCTTTTCTAGGAACTTCTAGGTACTGACAGGCAGTCAGTAAATTGCCTTTTAGTTAAATGGTATATTACTGATGTGTTTACTGGTGTCAGTTCAAGCATTATTAGGACAGTCCTTTTTTATTGATGAAATATAATCTAATTATGTAATGCAGAAAAACTACTTCCTGCTATTGTTACCTCTAGGTTGGACTCTTGTAATGACATTATGTATTTATGGTCCAGTAATTGCATGAAGAAGCTCCAGGTAGTCTAGGATGCCGTTCTATGAGTTCTTACTACACCCAGAAATTACGTACTGTATTGGCTCCCAGTAAAAAATGATCAGGGTTCAAGCCCCAGGACCACCAGTCTGCCACTCTTGGTCCCTTGAGCAAGGCCCTTAACCCTTGCTGCTCCAGTGGTGCTGCCTCATGGTTGACCCTGTGCTCTGACCCCAACTTCCAAAAAAGCTGGGATTTGTGAAGATATAATTGTGCTATAATGTATATGTGACAAATAAAGGCCTCTATTCTATTCTAATTCCACACTGATTAAAAAAATCTATTGACATAAAGTAGGGAGCCACGGTGGTTTAGTGGTTAGCCTCACCTTTGCCTCCTCCCTCCAGGGTTGGGGATTCATACCACCATTTTGTGTGGGTGAAGATTGCATATTCTTCAGGGGTTTCCTCTGGGTACATAGATTTCCGCTCCCAGGCCAAAGACATGCATTATAGCATTGTGCCCTCTGGTAGGTTGGCATCCCATCCAGAGTGTCCCTTGCCCCCAGGGTGTCCTGGGGATGGGCTGTCTACAGGTTCTCCACAACCAGTGTAGGATAAGCAGTTCAGAAAATGGATGGATGAACTTTTCCTTAAGGTACTGAATCTTCTCACTCCACAGTACCTCAGGGAACTTTTTTGTCTATTTTGATCTATCTACCATAGTGTAGTGTCTAGAAGTTGACAGAAGTGGGCTGAAGCTTTTCCTCCAAACCCCTCCAGCTATGGAATAGACTTCCAAACATCTTACCTACATTCCGTTGACATGAAGTTTCTCTTCTACAGCTGCATATTGTAGGGATTGTAATGACTGTAACAATGTGTTCCCTTTAGGTTCTGTTGTGGTTCCTCATGGGTTCCTCAAGTGTTCTCAGGGTTTTTTTTTTTTACATGCTTGCCTCTGTCTTGCTAATAAGGGATCTAAAACTACATGTCTTCTTTAAAAAGTGGCTTACAAATAAAATAGATTTGAACAATGTATGTTAACATTATTTTTCAGATATACAAATACAAAGAAGAGAGAGTCCAGTCTTGAAATACCAAAAGACTGACCAAGCTTCTGAGTTGCCTGTGTGGATGGAAATGGACGAATCATTCTGATTATTGTAAAGGAGAAATCTCTACAGTTTAATCCACAATGGCTGGCCTTAACAGCTGACTTTTAGTCCTGAGTTTTAGTCCTCCAACACCACCAGCATATGAAGACTAATTGGTGGCAATTAATAACAACAACAACAACAACAATAATAATAATAATAATAATAATAATAATAAATGTCTGTTGTAGCTGGCCTGGTGAAGATGCAAAGCATAAAAAATCAACTAATGAACATAATCTATAATAATTTTCAGAACAAGTGCAGTTGTAGCTTCCTAAAAGAGACATTCAGAAGCCTGACCAATTCCTCTGGTCCAGTAGATGGCGATACTGAGCGCAATAACCAGATCGCCCAACCACAGAAAAGCGCTACAGAAGAAAAAGGGCAGCAGACGCAGTGGATCTCCAGAGCGACCTCTGGATCTGCGTCCACTTTCTCAGTTTGAGCATCACATGTGAAGTTTGCATGAAGTCTACAGGCTTCCAGAAGATCCTGGAGCTGCGCTGAGGATTATTCTCTGATGTTTGGACCTTTTAGAATGGATCCAGAACCAAAAGAAATCAACAGTGCATGCACACCTGGACCTGGACACTCCCAGGTAAACCCAGATGTTTATCCAGTGATACATTTCCATTCATATGTTTAGTGTGTAGTAATCTCAGTTATTTACTGCATTTCTCTCTAAAAGAAGTTCTGAGAAAGCTAAACATATCAGGATGTAACATTTTCTATAATGAATTTCACAACTAGAATTCTTACGAGAGGAAAAAAGAAATAAATAAATACATTAAAAAATAAAAAGCCTTTATTTCTGAAGATGAAAGATCAGAGTGATGCAAGAACTTAAAGAAATCACAGACCTCCAAATAAGAGTTTATAAAGTGTAATAGCTCTTCACATACAGTGTTGACTTTCTTTGTTGAATAAATCTGCATTTTCTTTCGGTCGTTAGTTCTGTGAGGATGTGGCGCCCCCTGTGGACGACAAGCGTGGAGCGTTCCAGAATAAACCTGTTAAAAAGGAGGAACCTATTGATCAAGACTGTCTTTGTAAGACAATAGGGGTGCATAAGAGTCTACTGTAAGGTTTAATATCACTTTCTGTTCCATTTCTATCTTTAAGACATTTCTGTCTTTCAACTGTCTTGTTTCCACTTGTTTTTTTGTTTTGTAAAACTAGGCAGAAAAAGTGATGAGAAACTAAATACAATTAAATTGTGATGAGAGTTTAGTAGGAATGAAGTACATTTTAAAAACTTCTTGTCTCCTTCTTCTTCTTCTCCTCCCAGTCTGTGAGCTCTGCAGATCCTCCTTCACCACTGAGTGTAGTGTCCATGGTCCTCCTGTCTTTATCCCCGATACCCCCGTTCCCACGGGGGTCACTGACCGAGCCATACAAACCCTTCCTCCTGGTCTAGAGGTCAGAGAGTCCAGTATTCCTGATGCAGGCCTGGGAGTGTTTAATAAAGGAGACGTTATTCCGGTTGGAGTGCACTTCGGAGCCTATCAGAGAGAAGCTCTGAACCGTGAGCACTCTGTGATGGTGAGTTAATTTCACAAAAACAATCACCGAATCCTTTCTGTAGCATCTAGGTGAGATTCTGGACTGAAACAGAAAGGTGCGTCATAGGCATTGAGAGCATCCAGGTAAGATCATCCAGCAGTGAGGCTATAAGTTCAGACAGCTCCATGATGAAGAAGCAGGTGAACCAGAACAGGAGAAGTGCATTGGGATCATCAATCAGGCAGGTCCAGAAGTCAAAAGGAGCCACAGCTATCTCCAAACTGTTGATGTTTTTAAATCAACATTAAAATAACGTGACATATCAATCAGTGTGTCGTTTACACACCAATCATCTAACAAAAGCTAAAGGCTCCATGGCTTCAATTATTCAATGAAGTAACAGCAAATTAAAGACACTATAAGCATTTTTCATGTCACTTGTTTGCTCATATATTCCTTGAGACACCAGTGAGACACAGTCTGCTCAGATATCAGCATGTCTGTTGGTAATCTCTTAATGAAATGCAGTTCATCACCTGGCAAACTACAGCCTCTATATTTTGTCATTTCCATGGATTAAATCTTTTGATAATGCACAGAACTTTCATATTTTCTGCTTGAGTCCCTTATTGAGTTTCAAACATGCCACTCGGTGGCATGTATTCATGCAGGACTTGTTTTCTACCCTCCCCAAGTTCTCCCACATCACCCCAGTGCTACTCTTCCTCAGTTGGAGATGTGTTTCCTCCTGTCCTAATGTCTGTATTGGACATTTCCTTTAAAGCACTTGTGTCTTGACCAGTGCACATCATGCATGTCATGTACACAATGCAGTCTTTATGATTTGCTGGTACCTAAAGTTACATGACCCAGTGGCTGTTATTGGTATAAATGGTTGGAATCTCTATTATTTGTGGTCCTGGAGGTGCTCCAGGTCTCCACTGGGTTTTCCCCTTGAGTTATAATTTGTGTGGAAGTCAAGGGGCACTTATAGAAGGAGAATTAAGAAGACTGACCCTGGCTCTAAAATAAGGGTACTCCCAACTGACACAGTCTGTACCAGTCATCATATTGCTCCTTTAGCTCAAAATTATTTAGCAAATTGACTATGCGCTATTGAAAACGCGGCTTGTTTGAGTTTATAAAGCTCCTTATGTATCAATGAGATGTGGTCTATCTTGCTTTGCTAATCAGTTGTGCCATCAGTTCATACTGGCACTAGCCAGCTCTGGTGCAGAATTTGGAGCAGTGCCAGTGCAGCTCTCTGTGGCGACATTCTGCTCCACTATTGTGACCTTTCTTGCCATGACGTTTAAGTTCACGGTGGTCCACAGGCTAATTGAGAATACCATGGGACATCATTGTGTTTAATGCTTTAAAGGGTTAAATATAAACTTATGTTGATGGATTTCTTTTCAGATATGCAAGAGAACGCACCATGAGGAATACACAGATGCCGAAAATGGTAACTGGATGAGGTGAGGAATGCTTGTCATCTTGTCAGCTTGTCATCCCACAGCAATGTTTTTGCTTTCTCATACTCTGTGTATCTTATTGTTGTTTTTCAGGCATGTGAATTGTGCTCGTAATAATGATGAGCAGAATCTGGTACCGTTTCTGTCAAGCTATTAATACAGGACAGGAGCTCTTGCTATCATATGAAGATGAGGATGATCTCAGTGGATGCCTTAATAACAAAAAGTGCACAGACAGTGGTAACGCCCAAACATTTTTTGAATGTGTTCTTGGGACAGGACTTCAATGTCTAAAAGTGCTGAATTTGAACAAAATTCTGAGTGTGACAAAAGGGTTTTTTTTCCAAACAGAAAGTGGGAACCACTCAGGTCCAGTCACTGGCATAGGCTACTGTCTAGGGTGGAGGAGGGGACTAGATCGTTATACTGCAGCCACTAATACAAATACAGATAACTGCAATGGATTAGATCATGATGTGTCATGGGGCTCATAGGAATGCTATTCACCTCCTTCTGCATGCATGAACACACAGAGACACATGCCTGGCTGGTGTCTCTCTGATTGAAAGGGGAAAGAGTGTGCCTCTTCCAGTGAAAGAAGGCAATTTTGCTCTTTTGGAATCTCTGACTCATGGATGCATGTAGAATTATCTTGAGTTGACCTTGCATTCTCCAGATGATGGGCCAAATGCTTGTCCATCGCACCACTTGAGACCAAGCACCTTTATTTTAAATAAGGCCACTGGAGCGAGGGTTAGCAATAAGACGATGTGTCAGAACTTGAAAACAAGTTCAGCAGTTGCATTCTGGATCAGTTGCGGGGGTTGAATAGAACACGGGGGAAGACTTCCCAAGAACAAGTCGCAGTAGTCCAATCTCAAGATAATAAGGGACTGAACAAGATCCTTTCTGACCTCTGTAGAGAAAAATGGCCAAAGTCAGGTGTGCTAACCTGCCTCTAGCTATTTGCCTCCACACAGGTCACCAAGGTGATTTAGAAAGAAGGATAGTTGGTTTTTTAGAACTGCCCCAAGGGTGTATTCTTCAGACAGATCGCTCAATCTTGATGTAGCAATGCTTCTTCATGGATTTAGTCGTAGATGGTGTTATGCCATCCATGATGAAACAAGAGTGTCCTGAGATGAGGGTTATCAGCATAGCGGTGGTATTTAAAAGCATATGAGGACATTGCCTCACTGAGAATGTTAGTGTAGTGAGGAAATGGAAGAAAACCAAGCACTGAGCCTTGTGGGACACCAGTGGAGCAAATGTGACTCCCTTCCAGGTCACCTGATATGACTGCTTCTTCAGGTAAAATTCTATTCAGTAGGAAAGATCCAAATCTGAGGATGTAATCGCCTGCTGTCTACCTCGCTCAACATCCTAGGTGGTGGGATCAGTTTGTCGGGGGCTGCTTGTTTCCTGGATGGACTGTCATGCCAGATGACATGGTGGGGATCCAGATCTTCTCCATGCAGACTCTCCACTGGTGTCCCATGAGGCTTAGTCCTGATTCCTGCTTGCCTTTACCTTGAGGGATAGTGGGTCCAGTCGAGCCATACTAGCAACTCCTAAGGGCCTATGCTTCTTTTCTGTTCTCACACTAATTATGACCACAAAAAGCAAGGTAATATCTTCTCTTTTTTTCCATACCCCTGTTATTTTGATGACCCTTAACTCATCCTCTTAAACCCCCAGAAGAATGCATCCCCATTTCAGAATCTTGATATCTCTGGACAACTCTCAGTTCACATCTGGACAACCAGCTATGACTCTTCCCCCCCACTGCTAACCTAGTTGGTCTTGTAGGTTTCTCCTTTACAACATCAATAGGATAGAGAGGCCACACAAGTGCTTGTTCAGTTCCTAGTCATTTTGACTACTCCAACTCACTCCTGGCACTGCAGACCACCTGACACTTGCAACTGATCCTGCAGTCAGCTGCAAGGCTTGTTTTCAAGCTTCTCCCACATCAACCCAGTGCTGTGTTTCCTAATCTTGCTTCCTGCAGCCTGCCTCAGATTGAGAATGCTGATGTACCATGCAGCCTTTGAGTCTCTAATGCCAAGTTCACACTGCACCATTTTAGTCCTGATTTTCAGTTGCCGACTAGTTTTGTAAAATCAAGACAAATCAGAGCTCATGCATGCGAGTGACAATCGCACAGTGTGAATGAACAAAAATGCAATCTGACCGAGTCAGTGATGATTCAAAGTCCTGTAGTGTGAAAGGAGTTCTGACTGAAAAACACCTCGGCGATGAGAGAGATAGATACAGGGCAGCGGTCAGTTTGGGGAGGAGTTATAGACCACAATATCAGCAAGCATAGCTTCAGTTGGAGCACAATATTATAGTTTAATAGAGTTTATAGGTTTTTATCAGAATAATGTCTTAAATATAGTTATATCAGAATAAATAAGCTTTACAATTACATCAAACAGGAAGTAAAGCAGAAACATTTGCTTGACCAGCCGCATCAGCAGCAGGACATTGCAAAGTTATTCATTTGTTCAATTCTGCAGAACGCACAACCCTTGTCACCCGCAGTGACCATTTGGATCGCAAACTTTTTGTGAGGTTCCATTTCCAGTCTGGCGTGAGAAGTCTGATCTCACGTGTGATCTTGCGTTATTCCTTATTATTTCTCACGTGTGTTCGGTTGTGAATCGGGGTTGGTGGACCAGACAGAGTTGTCGGTGATTCTTCCTATTGTGAAGTCATGCAGTGTGAAAGCTCCTGTCGCTGATCCATCGTGCAGTGTGAACACAGCAGAGACTGAATGCTGCACTAGATAGTCGTGCAGTGTGAAAACAACAGTGATCCGATGACTTTGAAAATCATGCAGTGTGAACGCAGCATAATACATCTTGATTAGACCCAACATCCCTCAAGGTTCAAGGCAAACATGCATCAAAACTCTTGTATCTTCTGGAGCTTTTCATAGAACCAGTGCTTCTGCTTACCTCTCCTCTTCTTATCAATAAGCACAAGTATTCAATATTTTTTGTTTTCAATTTGTTTGCATTTCACATTTTTAAATTTCAAAAATGTTTTTGTTTTTGTGCTCCAGAATTAAACGCCACTCTTCAAGGCATTTCTTGCTCCATGTGTCACCTTTTGTATACGTCTCAAAATGACCTACACGGACATGTAAAGAAGTGCCACAGTGCAGAATATGAGAGTCTGCAGAAATCAGAAGAGATTAAACATGAAAATCTAATACCGACAAGAAGTCCCAGTAGTCAGTGTGGCAGTGACCATAAGGTGCCCACTAACAACACTCATAAGCAGATGCAGGAGCAAATCCATTCCAAGGAACACCGGTGCATTCAGACAGGAGAGAAGGTGTATCAGTGCTCTGTGTGTGGGAAGACTTTTACTCGGCAGATTTCTCTCCAGCAGCACCAGCGCACTCACACTGGAGAGAAACCGTATCACTGCTTAGAGTGTGGGAAGAGTTTTACCAGACAGAATCATCTCCAGCAGCACCAGCGCATTCATACTGGTGAGAAACCGTATCACTGCACACAGTGCGGGAAGAGCTTTAATCGAGGGAGTTGTCTCCAACAGCACCGGCGCACTCACACTGGAGAGAAGCCCTATCACTGTTCTCATTGCGGGAAGAGTTTTTTCCGAGGAAGTCATCTCCAAGAACACCAGCGGGTTCACACAGGAGAGAAACCGTTTCAGTGCTCGCAATGCGGCAAGACTTTTACTTACCAGAGTACTCTGCAAGAGCACCAGCGCATTCACACAGGAGAGAAGCCATATCAGTGCAAGCAGTGTGGCAAGAGCTTTAGTCACTACAGTTCTTTCCAAAAGCACCAGCGCATCCACACAGGGGAGAAACCCTATCAGTGCTCACAGTGTGGAAAGAGCTTTAACCAAGAAGGTATTCTTAAACACCATCAGCGCATTCACACAGGAGAGAAGCCGTATCGCTGTTTAGCCTGCGGGAAGAGCTTTACCAGACAGAGTCACCTTCAGCAACACCAGCACATTCACACGGGCGAGAAACCATATCAGTGCTCGGAGTGTGCCAAGAGTTTTACTCACAGCAGCTCTCTCCAGCAGCACCAGCGCATCCATACCGGAGAGAAGCCGTACCAGTGCACCCAGTGTGGGAAGAGCTTTACCAAACACAGTCATTTCAAAGTGCACCAGCGCATCCACACCGGAGAGAAACCGTATCGGTGCTCGGCATGTGGGAAGAGCTTTACCAGACAGAGCCATCTGAAACAGCACCAGCGCATCCACACAGGGGAGAAACCGTATCAGTGTTCGCAGTGTGGGAGGAGCTTCAGTCACAGCAGTACTCTCCAAGTACACCAGCGCATTCACACGGGAGAGAAGCCGTATCACTGCGCACAGTGCGGCCAGAGATTCACTCGTTTAAGAAGATTAAATACACATGTGTGTGATCCCACAAAGCCAGTGTGATGCGAGTTTGTTAATCATGATTAGTGTCGGACAATTAAAATGATTTTCAAGTTACTGGTCCTGACCATCAATGGATTACCTGAAGAGTTCATGATCTTTTTTCATATCTCTAATTTCACCTTCTTGCATTATTAGATACTGTTGACATGTATTTTCACCAGAGGGAAACTATTCTTTTGTTTTGTTTTGTTTTGTTTTGTTTTGTTTTGTTTTGTTTTGTTTTGTTTTGTTTTGTTTTGTTTTGTTTTGTTTTGTTTTGTTTTGTTTTGTTTTGTGGGGAGGGTCCAATATATTGCCTGATTTCTTTGTCTTGCAGAGAGCAGTATCGTGAATTCACACTGACCACAAGGTTTGACCAACTAAACACTGATCAGCTGACCACCTGTTCGTCCAATGGCACATGCAGGACATATGATGGGCAAATGAATTTCTGCCAGTGAGTCCTCTTGTTCTTCAAGTGGCAGTCATCTTGACGGACTTAAGGTCTTGAAGGTCTTAAGGAGATGTCAGGCAGCAGGTCAATAGAACAATCCCAGGGTCAGCGTGGAAAGAGTGTGGAAACATCTTGTGTGCTCTCTTGGCTACAGAATGAAGATTTGGTATTCTGTAAGCACGCTCTGCCGCTTAGCTTCTAAGGGCTCCATAAAGGTGGAGCTGCATTAGATCTGGACAAAGGACACTAGGGAACTATTTGATTGATCAAGTTGGTCAAGTCGACAAACACCCTAGGATTGTCTTGTTTTGACAAAGGAAGTCCTAGAATGGTTCAGTATTCAGTTTCTAGAGCAGCTAGAACACACAGAGTTAAAGTATTCAGGTCTAGAAGAAACTACAACTTGAGTATATTGAGTAGGTTCTGTTGTCAGTAAAGGTCATGTTCTGGTATTTAGAAATTTTCAGGATCTTGTAGTTGATCTGATCTGAGAAAACTTTGTATAAAGGATGAAAAATGGTGGAATATCTCTAACCCCTGAGGAAAAGAATTTTCACCTGAATTCCTCTGATTTGTGTGAATGGCAGTTTGATTCACAGATCTTTCTGATGTCTTCTGATGAGGAACAAGGTGCATGGCCCAGCTCAGTAGATAACGATGGTGTCTTAGTAAGCAGTCAGATACTGGTGGTGGACTCCAACCTAGTGGTAGGAAGATTTTTTTTTTTTGAGTCTGTTGAAAGCTGTTACTGGAGTTGGCCCTGGTGTCAGGTGATCCTGCCAGCACCTCATTGTGTAGAAGCATGGAGATATATTACAACCTTCTCACATGTTCACTGAGCTAATCCACCTGGTACATTTTAACTGTGCATTTTTTTGGGGAAGTTTTTTCTGACCATCACAGGCCTTGAATTCCAGGGATCTTCAATGTTAAGGTGCAGCACCTACCTGTGTCCACCAGAGCACAGACTGGTGTTTCCATTTGAGGTCAAGCCTACCTTTGTGTTATTTTTCATGCAGCTTGCTATCCAAACTGGGGCTGCATGCAAGATGCAATGTATCAGAAAAGACTTCAGAGCTCTCAGAACTATGTTTGTCATCTAATTGGAAATAAATTGATGATAAATCAGTTTCAATGGTGTGACCTTTCACTCATCTACTCCCACCCACTGCATGCTACCAGTGATGTTTCTTTTATGAGGTGTATGGTAAAAAGAGCTGTAGAGAGCTGTAAATATTCTGAACTGTATTTATTTTAAAGGTAAAATGTGAAAATCATTTGTTTAATCTACAATAGGTAAAGTTTTTGTTTAAGAAAGGAGAAAAGATTTCCAAAATAATCAATCATTTATGCATATGATAATCTGCTTATACACTGATCAGCCACAACACTGTGAGCAGTGACCGGTGAAGTGAATAAAACTGATAATCCTCATCATGGCACCTGTTAGTGGGTGGGATATATTAGGCAGCAAGTGAACATTTTGTGCTCAAAGTTGATGTTAGAAGCAGGAAAAATGGACAAGTGTAAGGATTTGAGCGAGTTTGACCAAAAGGGCCAAATTATGATGGCTAGACCACTGGATCAGAGCATCTCCAAAACTGCAGCTCATGTGGGGTGTTCCCGGTCTGCAGTGGTCAGTATCTATCAAAAGTGGCCCAAGGAAGGGACAGTGGTGAACCAGCAATAGGGTCATGGGCGGTCAAGGATCATTGATGCACGTGGGGAGAGAAGGCTGGCCCGTTTGTGATCCGATCCAACAGACGAGCTACTGTTGCTCAAATTGCTGAAGAAGTTAATGCTGGTTCTGATAGAAAGGTGTCGGAATACACAGTGCAGGACGGGTCAGGGCTGATTTGGCATATTAATATAAGGCAGGTGGTCATAATGTTACACCTGATCGGTTTATCTTACTATTTTCAGTGTCATATAGGACACTGATACATTACTGTTCAGGTATTATGATGATGATGGTTATTATTTATATTAGTGTTTGTTCTTCGTTTATTATTATTATTATTATTATTATTACCCCCCTCCCTTGTTTTTGAGCACTGCTCATAATGGCCACCAGGGGGCGGGAGAGGATCGAGCATTTAAGCGCCCTATACTGTAAGTTTTTATGTGTATAAGTAATGTAGATACTATAATGATGTATATGTTTTTTTATGAACTGTTCATGTTATAAGCTGTTGCATGTCACCTATACCTGTCTAAATCCATGCTTAAATCTGGACTCCTGCAATATTCTCCTGCACTAACTGCCTGTAGCTGTTTTTCTCTGTATGACCTGAGCTCCATCATACAGTTTAGTGTCGGACAGATGTGTCCACTCCGCCTATATTATCCCCGAAGACTACATTTGTATTTTATCTTAGATTTTCTGCATCAATACTAGACTAAAATTATTTACGTATATCTACTACACATCTGGATTACACGTGAGTTTCCGCTCCTGCTTTTTCTCACATCACTTTCCAGACTTGTTCAATAAACTCATATTAAACACTCTCATCCTATTATTCCTTTATTTTCAGTAATAAGTTGTTTTATACTGAGGTAGATTAAGCTGGTTTATTCAGCAAATAAACCAAAACATTGTTTCAACATTATTTATTTATTTAGCAGTTTTATTTCATGGCGTTATTCATTTTATTTTATTTATATATATTTTTTATATGTTTTGCAGCTAACACAATATTTTTGCATTTTATTTAGGTAACAAATTATTTTAAACACCGTCAGTTTAAAAAAATAATATTTATTTGATTTGTTTATTAACTCAGCTGTAATGTTGAGGATGTCGGTTCTGGCCCCGCCCTACTTGCTGGAGATTCGTTCGTTTGGCTCCACCGCTGCGATCTGATTGGTGGATGCAGCCGCCAGTCATAGAGCAGCGCGCTGTTTTGGGCTTTCTGCAGCTCCGATGCTGGGATTTTGTGTGTGTGTGTGTGTGTGTGTGTGTGTGTGAGAGTGTGTGTTGGGGGGAGAGGATGAAGACGCACAGAGTACGAGTGTTAATGTGTTAGAGAAGATGATGAAGAGCCGAGCATCAGATACTCAACACTGCACACCGCGGAGCCGCTGACCGTCTGGAGGTACGTCAACATTCCACACTTAACACCAGTGTCCACTTAAGATGTTTAATTAATTCAACACTAACACTAAGACTGAACACTTTAATTAAGCGCTGATTTGTATCTTCACTCTTAATTTAACTGAACACTGTACGTGTTAATTCAACACTCCTTTAAAATGAAGAACAAGTTAGAATTCAGCACTTTGATAATTCACTGGACATCACGGGCTTTAATTCAGCTCTCTAAGAAAGAAAGGAACCCTCCAGGAGTTGATTAACTAAACTCTTAGTATTAACTGAACACTATCAGAAATGCTGCATGAATTAAACACAAGGACAGAAGAGTTTATTCAGCATTAAAGGTGTTAATTTAACACTAACATGACTGACAGAATGCTGTAGGTGTTAAGTCACAGCTAGGAAAAAACGAATCAGTGTTAATTAAACACTAATCATGATCATGTTCATTAGAATAATGAGCCAGGTTTTAATCCGGTCCTAGACTTTAACCGGACACTGAACACTGCAGGAATATTAACACCGCACTTATTAACTGAACACTATCTTTTTTTCCCTTGGATGCTGTATGAGTTAAACACTTCCACGAGACAGAAGAGTTTATTTCATTCATTAATGCAGGTGTTAATCAAACTTCTAGTTGCTGTGTGAGCAGGAACTGAACACGGAACAGCTCTAACACTTGTTTCTCTTCAGTTACATTTGTCAAAGCAAGCTATAATAAATGAAGACGTGAATTAATTCCTGCTGTGGA
Organism: Hemibagrus wyckioides; assembly: GCF_019097595.1. NCBI lineage: Eukaryota > Metazoa > Chordata > Actinopteri > Siluriformes > Bagridae > Hemibagrus > Hemibagrus wyckioides. Next base: position 28,524,711 of record NC_080714.1, on the reverse strand, counting down.
ACTGAACAATGCAGATGTTTAATCAACAATGAGTTGGATTTTTATATATATATATATATTAAATACTGTGGAAGTGACCTGAAGGCTGTAGGTGTGAAGTGTGGCTGTTGGTCCAGACAGGGCTGAGGACGGAGAATAAAATCAGAGGAATTTAAACCTGTCTGTGAACGGGTTCAGTATTTAATTCGATTTATATTTTTGGAAGAAAAAAAAATTGCAATGTTTTGCGACACGTGCTGTCAGTTCCTAAGAGTCTGATCTCGTCTCTGTTTTTCTTTCCCGAATCTCTGGACATTCCCAACGCCGCATGAAGGAGAAAAGAATGGTCAGTGGAAATGAGCTCTTCAGTGTCCGTACATGAATTTTTCCCCTCTCCTCCCCCCGGCCAGGTCAGAGGAAGCCGTGGTGAGTTGTTCTGTAGCGAGGGTTCGAACATGCACACGGGAAAATCTGAAGTGTGCATCCACTCCAAGTGCGCGGCGCTCCTGGGAATGCTCGGTCACCATCACGGCTTTACTGACTTCTCGGATCTGACGGATCTGTGCTGGAAGCAGGACGAGCGAGCGGAGTGCCTACAGGACGCCGAACTCCTCCGTCTGAAAACGGCTCAGGAGAAGCAGCATCCTGACAAAACCTCCGGATTCTGCATGGCTCCAGGACAAGGACAAGGTAAGGAGTGCTCTTTAATTCCCACCTGGAACTCGATGATGATTCAGGGGTGTGATGATGGTAGTAAGAGCGATGGTGCGCTCTGATGAGAAAGGAATAATGTTTGTGATGTTGTATTTTTCTGTAAATGGCAAGCTATTTCAATCTGTCGGATTGGATCGGGTGTATGATTTGTTCCATTGGTCCAGCGCTTGTATGGCTGAGTATGGTCAGGGTTATATCACACCGCTCTGCTCAGGTCACTAACTGCATGTTCTGCGTGTTTAGGAGATCTGTGAACAACTCCTGATAGCTGAGAACGTTGATGAAGATGATGAGGAGGATTTATCAATATGGCAGAACCCCAGATTGTTCAATTGGCATTTTTATTACGTCAAAGCAGACAGTACAGAACTCTCACGATCTCAGACGCTTTATATCGCTCACACCACATGACTTCGTCAGCTGTTTGGTGGATGTCATAGGACAACACACACTCTTTCACCTGGAGAGAATTCCTGCTTTCTCATGTCGCTCATGATGATGTTTCTACACTTGTACATACTAAAACAAGGAAAAAAAGAGAAACGAGAGAGTAAGGTCTGGTGTGGAGAAGCTACACTGACCCATTAGTTCCTCAGGAGTTCCTGGTTGCTGTTGTAGAAAGGACATTATTTACAGTTACATTATTTCCTGTCCAGTGTCACCCAAATGAGGATGAGGTTCTCTTCCGAGCCTGGTTCCTCTCAAGGTTTCCTCCTCATATCAGCTCAGGGAGTTGTTCCTCACCACCGTCACCTCAGGCTTCTCATTAGGGATAAATGTTAGAGATAAATAATAACTGAACTTTATCATTTTTATTTAAGTTTCTATACTTCTGTAAAGCTGCTCTGAGAGATTGTCCATTGTTAAAAGCACTATAGAGATCATTTGTATTGAACTGACTGCACACACACACACATGTATTTTACACTTTATTCATCTCCAGGATTCATGTTGTGTTTTTATTTATTTTGTCCTGTTGAGGACATAGTGTATCGATTTCTTATAAAAAGAAATTATAATAATAAATAAATAAATAAATAAGTTAATAAATAAATAATGTTCTTGTTCTTTCAGCATGTGAGATTCTCCTTGGCTGATGTTGCTGGGGTTTTTTCTGCTTGCTGTAAAGAGCTCGAGCTTCACGATTGATTTATTTCCGTCACACGCTGGAAAATATTTTGATAAATCACCACACTTGTAACTGACCGAACCATTGACCCTCTCGCACTGCACCAGCCTGGGTCACATCCCCAAAATGAGCGATAACTATTACCATAATATTCCCTCAAACCTTGTCGTCGCTGCCTTTACATTTACCAAAACAACGCTACAGGACTGATAAAAGAATATTTTTATTATTGAAGAGTTCTAATGAGCTGAACTGAACAAAACTTGGTGTTATGTCATTAATATCTCACACACACACACACACACACACCGTCATGTGGAATGTCTGGTGTTTGTCAGGATGATCCCTCACCACACTGGACTGAGAGATCATTCAGCTCCTTCTCTGATCAGAATATAAAACCTGGTCCACAAGTGCTGCATTGTGGCGGGAAGGCGAACAGTGAGCGCTAGTCACTAGCTGATGAGCCGAAACAGTCGGAAAGTCGGAAAATCACTAAGCCGCGTGTTTACAGAAGACGACGCTGCGAGTCTCTGCCTTACGAAAGGCGCGGGCTCCTGCCAAACGCCTGGAACGCTCCAAATATTTGCGGATTTAAATCACTTTTCATCTAGTAATAAACCACGTTCCGCTGACAGGCCGGCGTTAGTTATTGTACATCACTAAACATCCGTGCTAATTGGATACAGCGGGTTGTTTGTGCAGCCAAAGACACACGTCACTTTCTGGAAAGGACGACTGCGCGGGAGAGACGCCAGAAAACCTTCGACCCTCAGCTCCAAGGAGGTTTTTGTTTTCTGAAATAGCGCCACGCTCGCGGTTCCATTCAGATGCAGTGTAGATTGCGACACGGCATCGTAGCTCAGCGCCCGAGTGCGCGGCCTGGCCCGGCCCGGTGCGTCCAAGAAGCCTCCACATCTGCCATGTTTTTAAACTCTGAACTAATCTCTGAAGATGATTATAGCTCCGAGGTTCTGCGGAGGAAATGTGCGACGCGGCCTGCTGGAGATTATTCCCAAGCCGGCCTCGTTAGCAGACAGATGTTCCTCCTGATGATGTTTGGAAACGCGCGCTGTGACTCCAAATCAAAGCAACTGTTCCAGTGATGGAACTTCTTACTGTGTTACTCATCATTATCATCAACATCATCCTGGAGTCAGACTCAGACTCATCAGGAAGCAGTGAAACGTGTGAAAGCGTGTGAAAGCGTGTGTGTGCGTGTGTGAGAGAGATAGAGAGAGAGAGAGAGAGAGAGAGAGAGAGAGAGAGAAAGTGTGTATTGATGTGTGTGTGTTGAAGTGTGTATGTGTGATTGTAAAAGTGTATATTAAAGTTTGTGTGTGAATGTGTGTATTAAGCTGTGTGTATGTGTGTGAGTGTAATAAAGTATGCGTGCGTGTGTGTGTGTGTGTATGAAAGTGCATTAACATGTGGGTGTGTTACTGTGTGAGTATGTTAGTGTGTGTGTGTTAGTTAGTGTGTATGTGTGTGTGTTATTTAGTGTGTGCGTGTGTGTTAGTGTGTGTGTGTTTGTGTTAGTTAGTGTGTGTTAGTTAGTGCCCTTACACACACTGCACTTCAAATACACACACGAAAACGATCCGGAAATAAAGTTTTCTCTCTTCATATCACCTGCGAGGATTTTGGTAATCCGGCTATTAAACAGAACGAATGATTAGATTAGATTAGATTAGATTAGATGTAATTAAATTTGTTTAGATTAAATTAAATTAGATCAGATTAGATTAGATCGGATTAGATCAGATCAGATTAGATTAGATCGTATTAGATTAAATTAGATTAGATTAGATCAGATTTGAATTATTCAGAGTAAGAGAACTTGTGTAGCAGGAAATGCTCTTTATTACAAGACGAACACCTGAAATATTTCAGTCATACTCAATATTAAAAGTGTGTGTGTGTGTGTGTTTAAATTTGCGTAGGCTGTGTTAACACCAACTGCGCATATTTTTCCCAAACCTGTACTGCTGTTGTGTGTCCTGAGTGAATGTTGTGTTTACACGATACTGGTGTGTGTGTGTGTGTGTGTGTGTGTGTAGTGAAGGGGGCGTTGTGTGTAATTACCCTCTCTTCCCGAACTTATCATTACTCTAATGGTACTCTCCCGTTTGCAGTCGTCTCGTCGCACAATAGAGACTCGCAGGGTTTGATTGGTACGTTTTTTTTTTTCTGCCAAACTCGAACCACATGTGTGTGAATGCGCCTCGGCATTTACGAGCGCCGATCCCACAGCCGCGTTCTCGGGCCCTTCGCGGGCAAAATGAATAATCTCATTGTCTCTGGCGCTCGGAGACTCTCGGTGAGGCTGGAGACTGGCAGCAGGATGGCGGCTGTGAGAAAGGAGGCGGGTTTACACATGTTAATGTGGAGCCGGGGATGAGACACGGAAAACTCGCGGGAAAACGAAATACGTCACGCCGCGATACACCGCCGTAACGCCACATATAAATCTGACTAAATTCTAACAGTTTTATCTCTCCGTCTTTATTAATGACTGACATGCCACACGTCCGGCCATATTTACCCCCAATGAGGTCAGTCACTTCCTTGTCTCTCACCTGCCTCACTTCCTTCTCTTTCCTCATGTTAATGAGAGAAACTTATTGCAGCTGAGTGAAACTCCTCCATCCTGACACTGGAGACTCCTTTCATACCTGCGACATACACACATTTCAGCTCACAGGAAACATCACAACAATTAAAGAAAAGAAAAAAAGAAGTGTTTATGTGGAGCGTCCAGCGTGTACATCCCTGTGAAGGAGCTGTTACTATGGAAACCATAACGTATTTAATTAAAACACAGGCATTAATATAAACCTGGAGAATCCTTCTTATTGAAAACTTTTCTTTAATCCATCGTCCACATGATTGGACTAATTGATTGGTTAGTTGAATGACTGATTGATTAACTGATTGATTGATTGACAGTAGAACAGAACCCTGAGATGTCACTGGTCTCATGAACACACTGAACTTTTTACTGCAGTGTTATAAAAAGCCAGAGGATTTTTTTCCCATATTCAGTTGATTTTTCTTCCCGTTGTTGACGCAGCACATGCTCCGGCCCACGTGACGCAGGTTTCTGCAGCTTCCTGCTGATGAAATGTTTCCACTCTGTTTGGTGAATTTGTACAAAACAATAAAAGTCAAAGTGTGGAGTCTTCACTGTAACGATGTAGTAATTACTTGGCCCTGGCGTCGGGTTTGATCCCGGTGTTAATTGAGCCGCGGTGGTTTCTCTCCGCGTTGCTGCCCGCGTTCGGCTGGAACCCCACGTCGGCTCCGAGTCGCGGCGCGTAACAGCTACATATGTTACTGTAATTATGCAGTAAGTGAGAAAACGTGTGGATTTGGCCGGCTAGCAGCGTGTTCCTCTTCATTTTGCGCCGCGAGAGGAAACAGATTTCAGGATATTTGACAGCTTCTAATTCTCTGTGTATGATTTCTGCACCTGAAAAACGCAGACCTGCTTTTCATCAAAACACAAAAGGCGCAATGTCTCGCGCGAAACCGAACACGTGGCGCAGAAATCGTGAGAAACTCCACGTCACGTTCAGAGGACCTTATGGACGTGACCGAACCGAGAGCTCTGGATTGTGTGGTGTAGGATAGGAGGGTGTCGGGGTGTGGATTTATAAACGGTCTTAAATAAAAATAAATAAGGTCAGGTCCGGGTGTGATTAACCGCGGTCTCACCAGAGGACCACGATGGATACCGGGCTGGATGATGATTTAAACGTCTGCAGGAAATCACGCTCTGTATCTCCTCACATGTCCTTCCTTTCTGACTTCAATAACCTGACTACACTTTATTCATATTTAATAATCAGCTTATTAACAGCTTATAACCTAGAACACATTTATTTACAGTTCTGTAAACATTCCTGAAAGTCTAATTAAGCAAAAAAAAAAAAAATTCCTGACTAAATCCAGTGATAGCAGCGACAGTTGACTCTTCACTAGAATCTGGTATTTTATCTGTATTTCCTTTTTCTGGCCACACCCCCTTCCCTGCTCCCCTTATCCAAGCCCTCGGTGATGCTATTATCATCAGTCAGCGATGATGGGACTAAGACATCATACACTAAATTAATCATTATTAATAAGTGTAATTGAAATCCTGAATTTTTTCCTGACAGCGTACACACTTAGGTTCCACCCCTTCACTTTAGGAGGATGGAGTTAAACTGGTCGCCATATTCATCCCTTCCCTTTAGTTTAGTCTCCTTTTATTAGGATATCTTTGTTTATTAAGGGTCTGTAAGTGTAAAAGACACTCTGTGTGTATGATCTGAAGAGGAGGATGAGGATGATGAAGGCATGCCAGGGTTTCACAGTAGTTGCAGTTCACCTCACAGACAGCAGATGGCTCTGAACTTTACAAACCACGTCTTTAAGAGGATTTATTATTATTATTTTTAATCCTCCGGTCAATCCAGTACTTTGGGTTTTGTTCTGCTTCTCCATCTGTTCGGTGACTGAATGAATAAACCCCACGTTCTGATCTGAACAGTTTTTGCTGTAGCGGGCTCGGATCTCGCAGTGTTTTCTGCGGCCACATACAGAATCAGGTGTTTGTTTTAAGCTCGGCTCGGCTCGGACATCCTCTGACCCAGTTGGCCTGGAGATCCTTTAAGCCGGTGATTTTGCATCACTCACAAACTGCTTTGAATGGGACGATGTTTTTGGAATTGAGCAATCTGGATTTTGGGATTGTTCTCATAGCAAAGTTTGGACAACAAACACGTGTTGGCTGACGGACTGTGTTTGGGGTTGGAGGGGATTTTTTTTGTGTATATTTTATTTCTGGCCAAACCTGTCTCTCCTCAAGCTCCTCTTTCTCATCTCATTCCTCCTGTCTCTCTCTCTCTCTCACACACACACACAGAAACACACTCCGCTGCCCACGCATTTCTGTGTTGACTTCAGCATGAAGGCATGGATAATTGCGCTGTGTAATGTTTACAGCATGTTCCACTGATTCACCGAGTCCCGGGGCCGAGTGTGTCGTGGTGTTTCAGCAGAGCTGAGTAAGGCGGGACTCAGAGCTCCGTCCTCTAACCGGGAAACCGTGCAGCGTCACTCACAGAGTAAACGGCCTGATTGGGGGAGGTTTGATGTGTTTAGTCACTCAGAGCTTACACACATCTGGAGAACTTTTTCCAGCTGTTGATTCAGCAGGGTTTGTGGAGTTAAGCTCAGATGAACAAACGACTAAACTGTCTAAAAACTTGGATAGATAGATAGATAGATAGATAGATAGATAGATAGATAGATAGATAGATAGATAGATAGATAGATAGATCTTCTTGTTGCTGCAGTGTATGACTGAGAGAGACAATTTCAATCCTCTGTATGTCCTGTACGTATAGCAGAACTGACAATAAAGCTGAATCTGAAACGCTGACTCTGAATCTCTGACTCTCTTACTTTGAATCTTTGACTCTGACTCTGAATCTCTGAATCTTTAACTCTGACTCTCTGAATCTCTGACTTTGACGCTCTGACTCTGTATCTCTGATTCTCTGACTCTCTAACTCTGACTCATATAAACTGACTCTCTGACTCCCTGGCTCTCTGACTCTGAAAGCTCGCATGCGCCTTCACGGAAAACGTTCTGAAGACACGAACAGCGTTTTTCACGAAGAAGGTTGTGTTCATTTGCAGCCTGAAGAGAAGTGAAGCAAAGTCACGTGACCAGAGAACTAAATCAGCTCCCACCCCGCCGCTGTTTTCTCCTTTAATCTGTCTTTCATCTGCTGAGGGACGGATCGGTGGAATCGAGTAACTGATGCAGAATGGATCAAGCCTGTGTGTGTGTGTGTGTGTGTGTGTGTGCAGCCGTTTCCTCATTAGAACAGAATGTTTTTGACTCCCGTCTTTTACTCAACCCCAGGTCCCGCTCTCGGCTCCGTAAACAGATCCTACTCCGAGGCTCATCCCGTACACGCCGTTTGTTTCCCGCGCTAATCCGAGCGTGTTTAGATTACACGTGAAACAATCGGAACACGGCGTCCGGAATCCGAGCAGCGCTCGCGCTCACCAAACACAACCTCAAGTGAAAATAAATAAATAAAAAAGCGATCTGGTTTGAATAAGTGTTGAAATGC
>NC_080714.1:28506758-28509258 GCF_019097595.1 Hemibagrus wyckioides | reverse complement strand
TACTATTATTATTTTATTAATTAAAAGAAATTTATATGATCAATTTGAATTTCTTTTGGAAAAACAGAGAAAGAAAATGATTAAGAGAATCAGAAGAGTTGATTATTATTATTAGAGTCAATTTATTGCTTATTTATGATCAGTAATAATGTTTTATTAATTAATCTTATAGACTTTAAGACTTTGTAGTTTTTATTTACGACGCTGTAACCTCGCTCTCGCAGCTCCAGCGACACGTGCGGCTCTTTTATAGACCAACACCAGCCTCTGGTTTTTTATCGGAGCGGTTTGGAATCGCGGTTCATATTCACTGTTTTATTTCTTCTGCACTAAAACATGTTTTATGATAAAACGGGGTAGATGGAGAGATAGCGCAGGGAGTGGGGGAGGAGAGAGAGATGGAGAGATCGCTGCACTCCTGCTGACCTGAGAACTGAAACGAGACACTAATTTATTTCAAATGCAGAGAGTCAAAACAGACGCCATGTGAACGACGAGACACGAGCGAGTCCAACAGGACGGGATAACACATACCTCCTGTTACTCCATCTCAGAGAGAGAGAGAGAGATAGAAGGAGAGAGAGGGAGAGAGAGATAGGGAGAGAGAGAGAGAGATAGGGAGAGAGAGAGGGAGGGAGAGAGAGAGTTGGAGAGAGAGAGAGGGAGAGAAAGGAAGAGAGAGAGAAAGAGAGAGGGAGACAAAGGAAGAGAGTGAGAAAGAGAGAGGGAGAGACAGGGAGAGAGAGAGAGAGAGAGAGAATGGTGAGAGAGACAGAAAAAGAGAGGGCAAAAAATTAACAAAGAGAGCGACAGACAGGAAGAGAGACAGACAGACAGACAAACAAATGGATTGAGAGAGAGAGGGAATTAAAGCTCAATGAACTAAAAAACAGACAGAGAGAAGACAGACAGACAGACAGACAGACAGAGAGAAAACAGACAGAGAGAAGGCAGACAGACAGACAGACAGTGAACAGAGAGACAGACAAAACAAGACAAAAAGATCGCTGCTGCTGATGAGAATTTGATTGAGTTTGCGGTTACCATCACATCATGTGGACTTTATTCAGGTGAACTTGGACCCGTGATCTCACAGGCCTTGGCTTTGTGAGCCAATAGAAAAGGAGGCGGGGCTAAGAGAAGCTGATGATTATTATGTGGCTTCACGCATCATAGTTTTCTCACAAATTGCAAAACTTGAAATGAATTAAAAATAGCCGAGTTTTGAAGGTAAACTAGTTCTTTGTGTGCTGCGAAGAGAATTTTTGCAGAGATGATCAGAGGAAGTGAGGAAGTGCAGCTCAGAGTCTCATGAGAGCTCAGTGGCTTTAGCGTGATGAAGAACACACAGTTTGGTTTTTATAATCCCTCCCTCCTGTTTCAGAGGAACACGGAGCTTTGGAAACGTGTTTCTCATTCCGGATCGCCGAATCGCTGCCAAGCGCACATCTTGAGCTGCGTTTTCGTACGGTTTCTGCGTGTTTACACGGGTCAGCCGCGCTCGCAGAGCCGCTGGGTCCTAATCAACTCCATACTCTCTGTCCTCCGCTCTAGCCGGAACAGGACGGGCAGACGGGTGTGTTTCAGTTTTTTTTCTGGATCACGTCAACGTCTGAGTGACTTCGGTTACGCTCAGCTCGGTGAGATAACCGTACGGGACCCGAGGCTAGCGTAAACATGAATTAGCCACGTTGACGTCTCAGTGGACAGGTGGACGTGTTCGGTGGGTTCAGCGGTTCAGGTGTTGAGTTACTGAGCAGAAGGTCAAGAGTTTAAACACCAACATGGACAAACTGCTACTGCTGAGCCCCCGAGTGCGACCTTTAACCCCCGACTGTCAGCACCTTGGATAAAAGTGACAGAGTTTGTCAAAATTCTTAAACAAATCGGTTTGGAGTCTGTTGGTCAGTGAAGACGGGCTCAGAGACGGGAATAATTCAGGCGTCTTCACATTTGTGCAGAAAATCACGTGTAAAATCACTCGTGTAAATCCGAATCATGCTCAACAGTTCCTGTTTTTTTCATACTGTTCGTAAAGTTCTGTCAAATGTCCATCATTTCCATGGCCTTTTAACCTCAGCGAGCGTGGAACTGACCGATACGTCAAATTAACTCAAAGGCTTAAAAGATTAACACGTGATTCCTCTGGGACACGTGACGTCGCCACTGTTCGTTCTGCTGTGTTGATTTTGTGGCAAAGGTTTCGACTTAAACAAGAAAATATGATAAAGGAGTCGTGTATCATAAAGCGTGTATGATAAAGGAGTCGAGGTGAATCATTTATAAATGATTCAGTAGCTGATTCTGTTCTGTTTAGGGCTTTGGGTATATTTCCTGTTCGGAAACAGATTTTCGTTTCATATTTAATATTCTGAGGTTGTGATTTTGCATAGATTTCGCTCAGTGGGTCTGGACCTTCGTTTCCGTGGCTTCAGTTTTTCACGTGAATAAATCTTTACGTGATTTCAGGGTACAACACGTAAGAGAGGAACTTCACGTG
>NC_080714.1:28489258-28499258 GCF_019097595.1 Hemibagrus wyckioides | reverse complement strand
TCACTTTAGCGGTGTGTAAATAGCGACTGTTAGCGACTGTAAAAGTGCAGCTACACTCACTGTATGTTGTTAGCGAGCTGATTTTAAACAAAGCTAGCATTAGCTAGCTACGTGTCGTATCTTGTAGTAGAGTGAGCTTTTGTGTAGAACGTAACGGAACATAACAGTTATTTTCACACGACTAGAATTGCGTGTAGACATTTTTCTTGCTAACAAGCATAGCGCTAGTGCTAACTCCTCGTGCTAAGGGGGATGTTTAAGATGTTTTATCGTGTGTATTTCAGGAGAATGTTGTCGTTTCACGGTCAACGGTTAATAGCGAGAGACCCGCAGCTCGCCATTATTCCGTGCCGCCTGCTCGTTACGCTAGGCTCAGTATCGTGCATCGCTAGCTAAAACATTAGCGGAGCTGCTCGTTTGAACTTGGGTGCTATAATTCGATATAGGATTTAGAGCTTCACGTTTTCTCGACTTCCTGTGAACCGGAAGGGGACGTGTGACAGAGGCGTCTCGCCATTTTGGGGTCGGATTTTGTTCTCAGTCGTTCCACTGGAATTTCCTGCCATCTGCATCCAATCGTCCGCTCGATTCCCACAGCCGTGTAAATATCCCTGAGATATTATTTCTTTTAGGAGAGCTGAAGTATCGTCCAGATCAGGAGCATCGTAAAGTGTGACGCTTTTTATTCACTGCACGCTTTTAAAACCTGTCAGAGTTCTGCCTTCTTCAGGGTTCCTCAGGGTGGGATGGTGGGGTTTGATGGGGTATGGGGGTAACTGGTAACTGGGTGGGGGGTGGGGGTTGTAACTGGCTAAGTGTGCAGTAATAACCCCAAATTATTACCTCTTTATTTTCTTCTCAGTCCCAAGAACCTGTCAGAAGTTCAACAGCTGCTACTTAGTGGAGGTTTTTTAAGCGTTGTTTAAACGTTTTTAAACGTTCTTGGCCTCAGTTCCATATTCAGTCTTTAAGCATTATCGTTTCTATAGCAACGATTCACTCAGGAGGATGTGATTGGTTTATCTGGATGCTTTGTGGTGTGTGGGTGTGTGTGTGTGATGTATAGAAGGCAAGAGAAAGAGTCTCTAAAAGAATAAAAAGTGATCTGTAATCAATAAGGAGTGTATTTGTTGGTCTGTTGCTGTGGGTGAAGGTCCCTCACTGACCACTGCAGCTGATTGGCATGTAGCCACGCCCACAAGACTCCATAAAAGGTAATGTGTACAGGCATCTGGGAGCCTGAACTGAGCGAGCAGAGGAAAGACTCTGAAAAAGAAAAAGACAAGTTGAATTATTTATATATTTATATTTCATAAATCAATAATAATAATAATAATAATAATAATAAGAAGAAGAAGAATAGTAATAATTACAAAACAACAACAATAAAAAACAATAATAATAACAACACAACAATGACAACAGTAATACAAACAACAATAATAATAATAATAACAACAACAACAATAAAAAGAACAACAAAACACCCATACAAGCCTTTTACACGTGAATCCGTTCACGTCCGGCGCGTTAATGCGAGGTCCGGCGTGTAAAAACGTCTCGACTGCACAACTAACACTTTCCTTTTGTTTTTTTTGTTTTTTTGTTTTTTTTTTTTCCTCCTGGCTCTTGCTATAAATTCATTCTGGAGTGGTCAGTAAGACACTCATCAGGACTGTGTCATGGGTCATGGACACGTTATGCGGCCTTTTTACGTCCAGCCTGAAAAAAACGAGCTGAAAAAACAAACAAACCCTGAGTTGAAACTGAACCTGACGCGTTTTTTACATTTTTGAATGTTTTTCCACTTCTGGTAAAAAAACAAAATGTAGAAAATGTGTGATTCTGAGTCGAACAGAACAGAAAGAAACAGTCGGAATTCTCTCTCTCTCTCTCTCTCTCTCTCTCTCACACACACACACACACACACACACCGCAGTAGCCACATGTCGCGCTCAGACGTTTTTTTAAGCCCCGTCTCTGTGCTCTGATTATTTGACATGGCACGCCGCTCGCCTTCCTTCAGCTGTCATCCCATCGGAATGCTGGAAATGAAAATATTCCCCGTGACTGTCCGTCTTCATGGAATTTCGCTTTTAGTGCTCTGGATGGCGGAGAGCCGCGTCTTTCAGAGTGCGTTATGCCGGGACGCTGGATTCAGAGTGTGTGTGTGTGTGTGTGTGTGATTCCGAGTCCAAGGTGACACTGACTGTGTTTTTAGAAAATTTCAGTCTTTTTCCGTCACTCAGATGTATACATCACACCGGTTATTCTCTGTACCATCAGCGTAATGTAACACACACACACACACTCACTCACACACACACACACACACACACACACACACTCACACACACACTCCTTCACCTGTTTTATTCCTCTTACCCCACAGCCATCCTTATTAAAGACACTTCAGAATTTTTACTTCCTATGGACACTTACATTATTGCAGCTTCTCTCTCTCTCTCTCTCTCTCTCTCTTGTGTATGTGCGGCGTCCGCAGTATGATTCCCTGAGAATGAGCCGTTGCTATGGAAACGATAACACATTAATATAAAGGTGTAATATGAATTCAAGTATTTATCTGTGCTGTAGAATCATGAATAAATAATTGAAGAACAATAAATACCTTGTTTGCTCTATTTTCTTTAAGTTCAGCAGCTGGAGTAACGGAGCTGTGAGATGCTCTTACGGTTCTCAGGCGGTGGTTTTAGATCATTCTCTCCAACACACCACACGTTTATTTCCATATGGAGCTGTTAATTCAGCACTGGAGTTTTACTGTGTATGTCACTGCTTATAAACGTGACACTGCTGTGAATGGTAGCAGATACAAACCACAGACATGACATTAGACTGCAGCGGAACACTCCAGTCTTCATCAGATCCCACTCAGTGTTTATAATGATTTATAATCCCACTCTCAGTGTTTATAATGATTTATAATCCCACTCTCAGTGTTTATAATGATTTATAATCCCACTCTCAGTGTTTATAATGATTTATAATCCCACTCTCAGTGTTTATAATGATTTATAATCCCACTCTCAGTGTTTATAATGATTTATAATCCCACTCTCAGTGTTTATAATGATTTATAATCCAAGTAACATGTAAAAGTGCAAAGTAATGCTCGGAAAACCTCACGACAATGTGACAACACACACACACACACACACACACACACACATGTTAGTTGAATTGAAATTTAATTCCTTTAAATTTTTAAAGACCACTGAAGTAAATCTTACGAGCAGACAGTAAGGAAGCGAGAGTTTCAGCTGTTTTCTTCATCGTGTCTCGTTGCTTATTGTTCAGAAATAACTCTCAAATTAATAAATCCAGACTCTAGCTGAATAAATAAACGGATGCTCCGGATGTCCGGGTTTTTTCCGAGCTGAAGCACTTTTAGACTGGATGCTGGGAAAATTCCACTTAACGCTTCAAGATTTAACCCTTTCTCCCAGTTTACTGATGTTTCAGTCTGCTGGAGGAAAGGAAACAGACTAATGAGACCTTTTCAATCAGTATAATTAATCCAGTGGTGTTGTGTCTGAGAGTCTGATCTAAAACCAGTCTGTTGGCCTTCAGCGGGTTTTAGACGTGTGTTTTTCCCTCTGTTGGAGAACCTTACACAGAATTTTACTGGCTGAAGATCGAAACTTTGAGCTGCTTTTTAGATGAACAAGCACTTGAAACATCTCAGAGAGCAGAAATGGGTTTGATCCCAACATTTACTTTGAAGATACAAACATTTCTGTAGGAAAATTTTTTTTCTATGAATGTATCACCACTGGTAGGCTAAAAACAGAAATCCTTCCACCCGAAGTCCCAAAGTCCAGAGTGTCTACTTTCATATGAGCTTCATATTAACCTCCACTGTGGAGTGGACCATGACAAAGACGCTCAATCATCAACATGGACACGAGATAAACAGGAGGAAATGACATTATTTTGAGTTAAAGCACTTAATAAAGATTAATAATGCAGCTGATGATAAACTTTTATTGGTGAATAATTTCTCGTGTTAGATGAATATATCTGTGACTTTAATCCCCATCCAAAAGTCCAGTATGGATTCAGCCACTGAAGGAAAACCAGTGCAGACAGGAAGTGTCCTGGAGTGATGGAGCTCACCACCAGGTGGTGGCAATGCCCACGTCAACCCATCTAATTACCCCAGCTGAGGCAGGGCTCCATCAAAGTGCTGAGAGACGTGCCGTGTGTGTGTGTGTGTGTGTGTGTGTGTGTAATCGATGTTGCTCTTGACCTGCACTAACGTGATGGTTATTTTATGGTCAGCAGGATGTCAATCCTCCACGCTCTTTCAGTCTAATCTCAGATGGAGTCAGACAGTGGTCAGATCTCTGACGTCCTCTCCCTCTCTCTCTCTCTTTGTCTCTCTCTCTTTGTCTCTATCCCTCTCTCTCTCTCTCTCTCTTAGTCTCTCTCTCTTTGTCTCTCTCTCTCTCCCTCTCTCTCTTTATCTCTCTCTCTCTTTGCCTCTCTCTCTTTGTCTCTCTCTCTCTCCCTCTCTCTCTCTCTCTCTTTGTCTCTCTCTCTTTGTCTCTCTCTCTCTCTCTCTTTCTCTCTCTCTCTCTCTCTCTCTCTCTCTCTCTCTGCACTGATATTTTTCATTTCCTCTGCCCTCAGGTTCTCAGTCAGTTGTCCTTGACCAGACAGAAATGTCCGAAACACACAGACAGAGTTATGAGATTTAGAGCTTGACCTGTTTAATACACAGCACCTGCACTGAGGAACGAAGTGTAAAGAGAGAGAGAGAGAGAGAGAGAGAGAGAGAAAGAGAGAGAGAGAGAAATGAGGGTGAAAGGATGGGAAAAGAGAGAGAAAAACAAAGAAACCTCTGAAGTGAAACATTAAGTGTGAGATTCAAACAATTGTGTGTGTGTGTGTGTGTGTGTGTGTGAGACAGATGTACAGTGTGTGTATAGTGTGTGTGTGTGTGACAGATATACAGTGTGTGTATTGTGTGTGTGTATAGTGTGTGTGTGTGTGACAGATATACAGTGTGTGTATTGTGAGTGTATAATGTGTGTGTGTGTGACAGATATACATTGTGTGTATAGTGTGTGTGTATAGTGTGTGTGTGACAGATATACAGTGTGTGTATAGTGTGTGTGTGTGAGAGAGAGAGAGAGAGAGAGAGAGAGAGAGATAGTGTGTGTGTGTGTGTGTGTGTGAGAGAGAGAGAGAGAGAGATAGTGTGTGTGTGTTTGTGTGTGTGAGATAGATATACTGTGTGTGTGTGTGAGACAGATATATATAGTGTGTGTGTGTGTGTGTGAGACATATATAGTGTGTGTGTGTGTGAGAGAGACAGATATACAGTGTGTGTGTGTGTGTGATAATTAACAGTATTAGCGCTGCTACAGTGATTTACGGTGCTGAAGTGTAGTTAGTTAAAGTGTCACTGCAGATTTCCACGCAAATCTGTCATGCGGTTCCTGGCACAGATCTCTGAACACCTCTACACACACACACACACACACACACACACACACACCTCAGTACAGTTGTGTAGCGCTGTACTGCACATCTGCTTTGAATCCTGTCTCAGAGCAAGACTTGAACACATTAAGATCTGGCAGCAGCACACACTTTACACACTACACACTACACACACACACACACACACTTTACACACTACACACACACACACACACTTTACACACTACACACTACACACACACACACACACACTTTACACACTACATACACACACACTTTACACACTACACACACACTTTGCACACTACACACACACAGACACTTTACACACTACACACACACTTTACACACTACATACACACACACACTTTACACACTACACACACACACTTTACACACTACACACACACACACTTTACACACTACACACACACTTTACACACTACACACACACACACACACACTACACACACACTTTACACACTACACACACACACACACACTTTACACACTACACACAAACACACTTTACACACTACACACAAACACACTTTACACATTACACACACACGCACACACTTTAAACACTACACACACACACACACACACTACACACACACACACTTTACACACTACACACTACACACACACTTTACACACTACACACACACAGACACTTTACACACTACACACTACACACACACTACACACACTACACACACATACACTACACACACACACTTTACACACTACACACACACACACACTTTACACACTACACACACACACACACACTTTACACACTACACACACACACACTTTACACACACACACACACACACACTTTACACACTACACACACACACTTTACACACTACACACACACACTTTACACACTACACACACACACTTTACACACACACACACACTTTACACACTACACACACACACTTTACACACTACACACACACACTTTACACACTACACACACACACTTTACACACTACACACACACACTTTACACACATACACTTTACACACTACACACACACAGACACACTTTACACACAGCACACTACACACACACTTTACACACTACACACACACACTACACACACACACACACTTTACACACACACACACTTTACACACTACACACACACTGTACACACACTTTACACACTACACACACACTGTACACACACACTTTACACACTACACACACTTTACACACTACACACACACACTACACACACTTTACACACTACACACACTGTACACACACTTTACATACTACACATACACTTTACACACTACACACACACTACACACACTTTACACACTACACACACACTGTACACACACACTTTACACACTATACACACACTTTTCAAACTACACACACACTACACACACTTTACACACTACACACACACTACACACACTTTACACACTACACACTTTACACACTACACACACTGTACACACACTTTACATACTACACATACACTTTACACACTACACACACACTACACACACTTTACACACTACACACACACTACACACACTTTACACACTATACACACACTTTACAAACTACACACACACTACACACACTTTACACACTACACACACACTACACACACTTTACACACTACACACACACTGTACACACACACTTTACACACTATACACACACTTTACCAACTACACACACACTAAACACACTTTACACACTACACACACACACTATACACACTAACACACTTTACACACTATACACACTACACACACTTCATACACACTATACACACTTCATACATACTATACACACACTTTACACCCTATACACACTTTACACACACGTTTTGTACACTACACACACTTCATACACACTACACACACTTCATACATACTATACACACACTTCATACATACTATACACACACTTTATACTCTATACACACTTTACACACACGTTTTGTACACTACACACACTACACACACTTGACTCAGTTTGCACACCACATGCTCTGTACATACTGTCCATACACACTTACATATACTTTACTTACCTTACACACTACACACAGGCTGTTTGTTTGTTTGTTTGTTTGTTTGGGTGTGTAAGGACCAGGTGGAGCTCTGTCTCAGCTGCTGCGGGTCTGAAAGAGTTAAAAGTTAAAAATCCCACAGAATTTTTTAGACCATAAAACTGTTTCTATCTTTAGCTCTCAGGCGAGAGAACGCTGTGTGTTTTACAGGCGTGTGTCTTCCCTTTCACACTGCTGCTGCTGCTGCTGCTGCTGTTGTTGTTGTTGTTGTTGTTGTTGTTCAGACACACAGCTAATTGAACTTGTCTGATGTGTGTGTGTGTGTGTGTTAGAGTTGTGTGTGTATATAAGTGTGTATTCGAGTATGTGTAGAAGAGTGAGTTTGTGTTTGAGCAGGAATATTAGCATGTGTTGAGTATATGAGTGTTTCTGAGCCTGTGTGTGTGTGTGTGTGTGAGAGAGAGAGAGTGTGTTTATGATTAAATCACCTTAATGTGCTGTGTGAATTAGTGAGTGTTGAGCATTTGAGTGTGTGTGTGTGTAAGTTTGTATTAGACTTGTGTGTGTATTAGTGTGTATTCGAGTATGTATAGAAGAGTAAGTTTGTGTTATTAGCATGTGCTGAGTGTATGTTTGAGTGTGTCATTGTGTTTCTGAGCCTGTGTGTGTGTGTGTGTGTGTGTGTGTGTGTGTGTGTATTACTGCAGGGCTGCAAATTAGAACCATCTCTGGTTATGTTTAGTTTTGATGTGATGGTGTGTTTGTGTTGTGTATGTTGAGTGTGTGTGTGTGTGTGTGTGATTCGCTGCAGGGCTGTGTCAGTGGAGTAGAACCGTCTCTGGTTGTGTTTAGTGTTGATGTGAGTGTGTGATGGTGTGTGACTCATATGGAGAATTATGTTTGTTCTTTTGAACATTACAGTGTTCTTTGATTTCATCATTCAATAAAAATAATCATTAGACACACACACACACACACACACACACAAACACACACACACACACGCAAAGTAGAGGGAAATCCCGTAACCTCATTGAGGAGGTATTCCAGTCTCCACCTCACTCAGCTCACACGTTCCATCACTCGGGTTTGATGAAGCAGAGATTCACTCTGTACTGCTGTGTGAGAGGAAGGGGCGGGGCTACAGATCAGCTTGGAAAGTGACATCACAAAATACTCTTTTTAACAGCTTTTAACTCTAGTTTAACATGAAGCTCATTAGAGCATAGGTGAAGGAGGAAAGAAAGAAAGAAAGAAAGAAAGAAAGAAAGAAAGAAAGAAAGAAAGAAAGAAAGAAAGAAAGAAAGAAAGAAAGAAAGGTGTGATTGTCAGCAAGAGAAAAATTTGCAACAGTTCCTTTGTCTTTGAGTGAATATGAACAGTTCATCTGACTTTGAGTCAAACTGTTCCTCTAGATCTTAGGGAGGACGATCTGTTCCTCTGACGCGAGGACGAAGATTTCTTCTGACTCTAAGTGAGGACAAACTGTTCCTCAGAGCGAGGACAAAGAGTTCTTCTGACTCTGAGCAAGGACAAATTGTTCCTCTGACTTTAAGTGAGGATGAACTGTTCTTCTGTCTCTGAGAGAGGACAAGCTGTTCCTCTCACTCTAAATGAGGACAAATTGTTCCTCTGACTTTAAGTGAGGATGAACTGTTCTTCTGTCTCTGAGAGAGGACAAGCTGTTCCTCTCACTCTAAATGAGGACGAATTGTTCCTCTGACTCTGAGCGAGGAGGAACTGTTCCTCTGAGCGAGGAAGAGCTATTCCTCTAAATCTGATCGAGGACGAACTGAAGCAAGGACGAAGAGTTCTTCTGTCTCTGAGAGAGGACATGCTGTTCCTCTCACTCTAAATGATGATGAACTGTTGCCTTGATTCTGAGTGAGGACGAACAGTTTGTCTCACTCTAAGAAATGACGAGATGTTATTTTCACTCCAAACGAGGACGAGCTGTTCCTCTGACTCTGAGTGACGACGAACAGTTTCCTTTGATTGTAAGCGAGGATGAACATTTCCTTTGACTCTGAGCGAGGACGAGCTGTTCCTCTGATAATAAGCAAGGACAAACAGTTCCTGTGACTCTGAGCGAGGACGAGCTGTTCCTCTGACTCTGAGCGAGGACGGTCTGTTCCTCTGACTCTGAGCGTCCGGTGCTAGAGGGAATACACCATTTTATTTCCCACAAGCTGCTCCTGAGCCAGGGTTTAAACAATAGCTGGTGTTTTGAGGTTGCAGATTGAGTATTGGGAAACGTTAGCGACTCTGTAAAACAGATCTGGGTGAAACGTTCCTGTGGGTTCTGGCTGCGTGGAGATTTAGCGCTCACGGTTCCATGCCAGTGCAAACGTTTACGTGTTGTTCTTGCCGAACCGAGCGCTTATTGTGATAAATATTTATCTTTTTTTCCACACGCGGATCTGTGACATCTCGGTGGAGAAATTAGAGCTGACAGCCGAGCGTGAACTCCAACAGCT
>NC_080714.1:28474258-28486758 GCF_019097595.1 Hemibagrus wyckioides | reverse complement strand
ATTACAAGCGCATGTTGCAGCTTCGCCTCACAGTTAGCTTCATGCTTTCCTTCTGCTGTTTTACGCTTAATTACGTTCTCGCTCCGTCTGTCCATCCGTCCACATCAACACCACGATCATCTCATAAACCGAACCGCCGCTAACACCTCCAACATCGCACCAATTTAAAGGCGAGCATTCTGCCAAACGATTCACGCCAGTGACCGCTGCCAGTCTGCACTGATGATGTCGTAAATATTTATCCCTTTAGATTTCGTTAGTTTTGAATGGTAATTGTTGATTTTTGTTTTTTCCTCCGCTGATGGATCGATAAACACGGATTAGACGGAGAGAATCACCGTGCCAGATCACCAAACAGGAAGTACAAACAGCAAGGAGAAAGGGGTTCAGTTTGATGAGTTACACCACGCTAACACCCTACACTGAAAAGCAAGAACAACAAAAAAAAAACTTTAGGTAGTAGAAAGAAAGTAGAAAGTATTTCCGGTTTTTATTTTCCGTCCCAAATAGTCTTTATTAAAATGACTAAGAGTTATTAAAAGATTACAATTTTATCAGCTTCTTCTGAAACCTTCTTAGAAAAAACAGCATCAGCATTCCGGCCGTCTCCATCCCTCCATCCCAATGAAGACCTCAAAAGTTTGTGACCCCCCTCCTCCCCCTGCTTCAAAAGAAAGAAAGAAAGAAAGAAAGAAAGAAAGAAAGAAAGAAAGAAATACAAAAGAAAGAGAGAAAAAGAGAGAAAGAAAGAAAGAAAGAAAGAAAGAAAGAAAGAAAGAAAGAAAGAAAGAAAGAAAGAAAGAAAGAAAGAAAGAAAAAGTAAGAAAGAGCGTTTCCTATAAGAATGAAAGAAAGACCTGAGAGCAGGAAAAGGTTTATTAGAGGAATAAAACATCCACGTTTCTTCTTTTCTTCTCTTCTAGCATCCTGACCCGTGTTTTTTAACCCTTTCTGCTCCGTGTGATAATGACAGAACTTTCTCAGGATAAAGCTCGCCTTGTTTCGGTCAGAATTTCCACAGACTTTTGCGCTCAAGTCTAGCTTTATGTTTCTGGACTTTATTCCTCTTCTGTAGGTGTGAGTGCTGACAGCTCTGGAGAACGTGACCTTTCATAGCAAGCGGTTCTATCCATCTTGGTGAGAAATGAGGCGAGGAACCCGTGTTCTTTCAGGGTACTCTGTCATCCTGACGCTGCTATTTAGCATTTTGGAAGCGTCGGTGTAAGCCATGATAAAGGGCCACTTCATTTCGGCCACCTGAGCTGATGGATTTCTGACATTCTGATATATGGGACACTCCAATGATGTTTATAGCGTTTAGCAGGTGGCCTTTTACCCAGAGCCGCTTACAGAATGGCTTTATAGTCTCCATGGAAGAAGAAGAAGAAGAAGAAGAAGAAGAAGAAGTTGTAATTCCGAGTGGGAAAAGTCTTTTCTCTGAGCTTAGAGTCTAGCAGTTGGGGGTCATGTCAGTTCAGAGAACGTGGTGGAATCAGTGGATGTCTGTAGAAGGTCTGGATTTGCAGCACTTTCTCAGCACGTAAACATTACATTAGAGTGAAATTCTTCCTTCCAGCTCGTTCGGGTCACCCGTGATCCAGGAAGGATTAAAGATCTCGGTTACAGGTGTAACAGCAGCAGCTTGAACCTCTAACCTTCTGACCAGCAGCAGTGAGCCGTCGCTAACTCCTGTTTAACACTTTATCACCTGCTGCTCCACACAGCTGAGGGCCTGAGACTCCAGACAAGCTGACATGATGCTAGAGAGTCAGTACTGGTCTTCAGAATCCACTCTATTGTAATAACACAATCACTTGGTTTCGGGATAGAAAATACAGACCGGAGAAGCAGGTCACGTTTTAATGTAACATAAAAGCGAGAGACGATTGAGAGAAAAAAAAGAGAAGGATAGGTGAATGAGAAGATTTTCAGGAGAACTCGGTGTGTACGGAACTTTCAGATCATTCATCCTTAATGTTTGGATATGATCAAGAGAACTTGTCCTTCTCTGATCTACAGACAGGAACGTTATCTCTTCCTGAAAACGAAGCTAAATTTTCCCTCATGTGTATCATATTAACACAATTAGATATAAAGCTATAAAACTCATAAGCGTAACAGCTAGCATTAGCATTACATCTGCTATCTCTTCTGTCTCAGTGATTTTTAAACAAATGACAAAAACGGGTGCGACTTGCGTGCCGTTTTTTTTCCCCAATACGTTGTAAATCTGGTCGGATTTTTATGAACCCCAAAAATTCCGAGCTTTACGCATTTTTAAGAGTTTAGCTAACGTTAGCTTCAGAGCGTGCTAGTTTTTATTGACTTGTTATTGTTTTTGTTCCCATCCAATAAAAAAAATGCTTAAAGGTTGGAAATAAAATGCAGAGTTGAATAATATTTGTCTTGGTCGGAGCGGCTGGAGGAAGGAGGAATTCGGGAAGCGCGTTCAGTGATGATGTTAGCTGTAAAAGAAAACGAGGATATTTCAGAGGTCTTTAATGACGATTCATTTCCACTGGTCCACTGATCCAGAAATGTGTCCTAATTTTATAATGTTTTATAATCTGATTTATTTTTTATAGCCGCTCTGAACGAGCATGCTGTCAAGCTCTGTGTGTTTTTCTTTGCTGTGTGTTTGTGTGTGTGTGTGTGTGTGTGTGTACAGTTATGTGAAAAAGTTTGTGCACCCCTGGCCAAATGTTTAAGATGAAAAGAAGTAAACATTATTTATTTAGTTTATTTTTATTTATTTATTTGTTTATTTATTCATTTGTCTTTCTTTCTTTTTTGTTATTTTTATAATGAATGAATGAATTAATTAATTACTGTTATTTATTTATTTATTTATTTATTTATTTATTT
Organism: Hemibagrus wyckioides; assembly: GCF_019097595.1. Taxonomy (NCBI): domain Eukaryota; kingdom Metazoa; phylum Chordata; class Actinopteri; order Siluriformes; family Bagridae; genus Hemibagrus; species Hemibagrus wyckioides. The sequence goes on along the minus strand of NC_080714.1, from coordinate 28,483,893 downwards.
TTATTTATTTTTATTTTTTTTTTGCAGATTTGCAGTGTGCACTTTAGCTTTGATAAAAATTAAATCCAGAGAAAACTAAGGTCCTGTGCCGGTCAGCCATTCTGAGAGGCATCACCTCTTGCATTGCTTTTTCTGTCCAGTGTCGAGTCTTTTTTTTTTTTTTTCTTTCTTGATGAATGAATTTTCGCCCACTCTTCCCAGCAGAATGCTGAGATTAAGATCTTCTCATGGGAACTGTGAGGATCATTCAGCACTTCATCAGAGTTCCTTGGAGTGATGGATTTTGAGGTGTTTTGGATCACTGACCCGTTGTGGAAGCCAGCCTGTGTTTTATGAGCTTGGCTCTTTGGTGTCAGCTCTGGTTTATCTAGATATGGTTTAGCACACGTCAGACGTTGACGTTTGTGATGAGGTTGTAGGTAACGTTTCCTTCTGATGACTCTTCCATGCAGATCATGTTTGGGCAGTGCCACTGAGCTTTCAGATCTTTCTCCGATTTCCACAGTGAAACCTAACCTTTTTAATTAACCTCCGAGACTTTACCAAGTGAAGGGTGTACAAACTTTTTATTAAAGTAACTTTATATAATATTTAAAGGAAAAAAGAACAGATCTGATGGAGAGGTTGTGTTTGTTTTTCATGTAAAAATCCACGACATGTATATGATTTGGCCAAAACTTTTGCATGCAACTTGTTTCTGTGTGTCTGTGTGTGTGTGTATACAATTCACTCAATAATTATTGGCACTCTTCATAAACGATAGCTAAACGTCTAATTCTAAAGTAAACATGCAATGGTTCAGATTTCGCAAACAGCAGGAGAAAACAATTTTTCATTGTTCTGACAAAAACAAATCCTCCTCATTAAACCTACTTCTTTTTAAACAATAACACATGCACCAGAATTACTGACATCCCCTAGGAATATTTTAAATAATATTCAAATAAACTGTAATTCTTGGAAAATTTTTTCATCATTGTGTGTGTGTGTGTGTGTGTGTGTGTGTGTGTTGGAAGGCTTTTTTGGCGTCTCTCTGCTCTCACTTCATTTCCTGACTCAGCACTCACACACCACATTTGTCTTTGGATTTTGTCTCAGTTTGAGTTTCTCAACAAATGATATTTTCATTTCTCTCTGTGGTTGAAAAGTCTGTCGAGCAATCAATCAATCAATTCATCAATCGACCAACCAACCAACCAATTCACTAATCAACCAATCAATCAATCAGTAGCCAATGAATCAAAAAGTGAGTCAATCAATCAATCAGTCAATCACCCAACCAACCAATTCACCAATCAAACAACTAACCAATCAATTAATCATTTAATCAACTAACCAATCAATCAGTAACTGAGACAATCAATTAGTCAGTCAATCAATAATGGAGTCAATCAATTAATCAAAAATTGTGTGAATTAATCAATCAATTAATCAATCACCCAACCAACCAATTCACCAGTCAAACAACTAACCAATCAATTACTCAGTCAATCACTCAACCAATTAATAAATCAACCAACTAATCAATCAATAAATAAGTCAATCAATCAGAAACTGTAACAGAAACTAAAACTTGAATTGAATCAATTGAGTTGATTCAGAATTGATCTTATGTTAGAAGGTATGTCTGTGTTCGTGATATTTTCACCTGCTCAGGTGTCGTTTATTTTCAGCTCTGCTTTTAACTGAATCTGACTTTGACACGTTTACTTCAGCATCTATTTACGTTTGTCACCCTGCTGTCTCGCAGCAAACGTCAGTCGTGTCTCATTCTGCCCGGAGAAGGATGGAGGGAGTGAGTTATCAGCGGAGGAGTGTGCTTTACTGCGCTGTGGACTGAACCTTCCGGCTCTTTCCGGATCCCAGTACAACCAGAGAGCACACTGTGAAGCGGACTGCAGGTAACATCACCTAACATCTTCAGGCTAAACTCTGTACAGCTTCATTTCAGCCTCAGAACACACTCTTAAACACACACACTGTTACTGCTGCTTCCTGAACCTGCACACGGTGTTCAGTCAGCTTCACGCTGGTACTCTGGGCTGATGTTCGGCTTTTTAACATGTTTCACTGCACTCTTCCTTTTCTACACATTCTGACTAATGTAATAAACAAACAAACAAAGAAATGATATTATATACATTACAAATTTTATATTATGTCTTAATTAGAATATTGTTTGAATTATTAGAGAAATGCATATTATTTATTACTTTTTTCACATTTCTCCTAAAGTTCTGCTCTAATCCAGTCATATGTATAAAAATATAGAAAACATTTATAAATCGATTTTTATATGAATAATGTCAAATGTACAATATTTTACACAATATTAGGAATAATAATTACGTGAATCAGTATGTTTTGAGATTTGTTAGAATGTTGAATCAGGTGACTCAGTTGACTCACTTTTTGCTATTATTTAAAGTGAATCAAGGAATCAGTTTGTTCTGAGATTAGTTGGAGAGAAAATGAATCAGGTGAATCAGTTTGTAGTAAGAATAGTTCTACTGTTGATGAATCAGGTGAATCACTTTATGCTATTATTTAAAGTGGTGATGAATCAGATGAATCAGTTGAATCATTTTGTACTTATTAGAAGAATGATTAAGAACCAGTTGTAGCTCTCATATTAGTTGTTATTTATTAGCTGAACAAGGACATGTGGAACATATGAAATAAAAAGATAAAATAATTTCCATAGTTGACTTGCAATAGTTCAGGTAAAGGGAGAAAAGATAGAAAGAGAGAGAGAGAAAGAGAGAGAGAGAGATAGGGGAGGGGGCTTTCTCACGTCACTCAGGAGCTTTGCACAAAATCCATAATGAGCCAAATGACAGGAATGATTATGTGGAAGATCAGAGCGACGCACCAGGAAACATGAGCTCGCTCCATTCAGCTGGCCAAAGATTCCCGCTAGAATGGCCGCCATTGTCACCGATTATCCTACCTCTTATCCTCTGACTCCTCTCTGACCAAGATGAACCATCATCAAAAGCACACACACACACAGTGTACTGTCCTGTCTTAGTCTTAAATACCCTTTCATAACTACGTCCATGGCCAAATTTCCCGTATTATTTATTCATGAAGAGCCTCAGAGGCACTCCACAGACACACAATTATGAATTCCCTTTAATTCCTGAGAGAACTCTGCCCTCAGAAGTGTGGCAAATCAGACGGCCAGGAGAAACGCCCGTGATCGAATGTTTGAGCTGTTAGCATGGAGCGCTGGACGGAGGTCGAACAGACGAGATTTGAGCTTTTTTATCCGTCAACATTGAGGCCCGATTGTCCTGTCAGCTCTTGCTGCTCATATTCCTATGAGTGTGTGTTATTGTGTGTGTGTGTGTGTGTTGCAGGTCTTCATCCTTTCAGCAAGATCTAGGCTACGCTGTCAAGCAGGAGGAATCGCTGCCTTTCAAGCCGTCATCGGATTCGCCTGAGGTCTCGCCGGAGGCGGACGCCGTGGTGTCCTCGGCCCTATCAGCGCCGTCCGCGCCATATGCCTTTAATAATGAACATGGCTCCTCCCCTTCACCTGCTGTGTCTCGTCACTCGGCGCTACCGCTGAACTCCGGCGCTTTGAAGCGACACTGTCTGTCCGGCCGGATCGCTGCCGCCACCCGGATGTCGTCCTGCGCCAACGGCGTTGTTGAGCGTCTGAACCCGTCTCCACCCGCCTGCCTCCTGTCCTCGTCTTCATCCTCCTCCACGTCTTCGGTGTCTTCGTCGCTTTGCGAGGATCCCGCGTCCATGCAGACACCGGTGCCCAAGAACCTGAACCTGCTCCTGCAGCCGCAGCGGACGTTTCTGAAACAGGAGCCTCTGGACGACTTTTCTCACTCTGAAGACGATCTGTTTCAGCACCAGTACCACCCGCACCAGCAGCAGCAGCCGCTGTCCTGCCCGCCTCGGACCCCCATGCCACCCCCTTACCACATGCACCAGTACGGCTCTGGGAACGGTGCCCAGCTCCACCTCCAGAACCAGCAGGAACCATTAGGTGTGGCACGAGGACGAGGGGAAGACGGCGGTGTTGTTTACATGGACAAGCAGATGTGTCGGTGGATCGACTGCAGTGCGGCATACGAGCAGCAGGAGGAGCTGGTGAGGCACATCGAGAAGGTCCACATCGACCAGAGGAAGGGCGAGGACTTCACCTGCTTCTGGGCCGGCTGCATCCGACGCTACAAACCCTTCAACGCCCGATACAAACTCCTCATCCACATGAGAGTGCACTCCGGAGAGAAACCCAATAAGTGCATGGTGAGTGGATCACAACAAACACACACACACTAAACAAATACACACACATATACCAAACAAACACACCAAACATAAACACGCATACACCTCAGATACACAGTGTTTCCCCAAACACACAATCTTCAAATTTTGTTTAAAAAAAAACACAACCGTGTGATGGAGTGATGAAGTGATAGAGTGATGAAGTGATGGTGTGATGAAGTGATGGTGTGATGAAGTGATAGAGTGATGAAGTGATAGAGTGATGGTGTGATGGAGTGATGAAGTGATGGAGTGATGGTGTGATGAAGTGATGGTGTGATGAAGTGATGGAGTGATGGTGTGATGGAGTGATGGTGTGATGGAGTGATGGAGTGATGGAGTGATGGTGTGATGGAGTGATGGTGTGATGAAGTGATGGAGTGATGGTGTGATGGAGTGATGGTGTGATGGAGTGATGGAGTGATGGTGTGATGAAGTGATGGTGTGATGAAGTGATGGAGTGATGGTGTGATGAAGTGATGGAGTGATGGTGTGATGAAGTGATGGTGTGATGAAGTGATGGTGTGATGAAGTGATGGTGTGATGAAGTGATGAAGTGATGGAGTGATGGTGTGATGAAGTGATGGTGTGATGGAGTGATGGTGTGATGAAGTGATGGTGTGATGGAGTGATGGAGTGATGGTGTGATGAAGTGATGAAGTGATGGAGTGATGGTGTGATGAAGTGATGAAGTGATGGTGTGATGAAGTGATGGTGTGATGAAGTGATGGAGTGATGGTGTGATGAAGTGATGGAGTGATGGTGTGATGAAGTGATGAAGTGATGGTGTGATGGAGTGATGGAGTGATGGTGTGATGAAGTGATGAAGTGATGGTGTGATGAAGTGATGGTGTGATGAAGTGATGGTGTGATGAAGTGATGGTGTGATGAAGTGATAGAGTGATGGTGTGATGAAGTGATGGTGTGATGAAGTGATGGTGTGATGGAGTGATGGTGTGATGAAGTGATAGATGATGGTGTGATGAAGTGATGGTGTGATGAAGTGATGAAGTGATGGAGTGATGAAGTGATGGTGTGATGGAGTGATGGTGTGATGAAGTGATGGAGTGATGGTGTGATGAAGTGATGGAGTGATGGTGTGATGAAGTGATGGTGTGATGGAGTGATGGTGTGATGAAGTGATAGATGATGGTGTGATGAAGTGATGGTGTGATGAAGTGATGAAGTGATGGTGTGATGAAGTGATGAAGTGATGAAGTGATGGTGTGATGAAGTGATGGTGTGATGGAGTGATAGAGTGATGGTGTGATGAAGTGATAGAGTGATGGTGTGATGAAGTGATGGTGTGATGGAGTGATGGTGTGATGAAGTGATGGTGTGATGAAGTGATGGTGTGATGAAGTGATGGTGTGATGAAGTGATAGAGTGATGGTGTGATGAAGTGATAGTGATGGTGTGATGAAGTGATGGTGTGATGAAGTGATGGAGTGATGGTGTGATGAAGTGATGGTGTGATGAAGTGATGGTGTGATGAAGTGATGAAGTGATGGAGTGATGGTGTGATGAAGTGATGGTGTGATGGAGTGATGGTGTGATGAAGTGATAGATGATGGTGTGATGAAGTGATGGTGTGATGAAGTGATGGAGTGATGGTGTGATGGAGTGATGAAGTGATAGAGTGATGGTGTGATGAAGTGATGGTGTGATGAAGTGATGGTGTGATGAAGTGATGGTGTGATGGAGTGATGAAGTGATAGAGTGATGGTGTGATGAAGTGATGGTGTGATGAAGTGATGGTGTGATGAAGTGATAGAGTGATGGTGTGATGAAGTGATGGTGTGATGAAGTGATGGAGTGATGGAGTGATGGTGTGATGAAGTGATGGAGTGATGGTGTGATGAAGTGATGGTGTGATGAAGTGATAGAGTGATGGTGTGATGAAGTGATAGAGTGATGGTGTGATGAAGTGATAGAGTGATGGTGTGATGAAGTGATAGAGTGATGGTGTGATGAAGTGATGGTGTGATGAAGTGATGGTGTGATGAAGTGATGGTGTGATGAAGTGATGAAGTGATGAAGTGATGGTGTGATGGAGTGATGGTGTGATGAAGTGATGGTGTGATGAAGTGATGGTGTGATGAAGTGATGAAGTGATGGAGTGATGGTGTGATGAAGTGATGGTGTGATGAAGTGATAGAGTGATGGTGTGATGAAGTGATGGTGTGATGGTGTGATGAAGTGATGGTGTGATGAAGTGATGGTGTGATGAAGTGATGGAGTGATGGTGTGATGGAGTGATGGAGTGATGGAGTGATGGAGTGATAGAGTGATGGTGTGATGAAGTGATGGTGTGATGAAGTGATGGAGTGATGGTGTGGTGTAATGGAGTGATGGAGTGATGGTGTGATGAAGTGATGGTGTGATGAAGTGATGGTGTGATGAAGTGATGAAGTGATGGAGTGATGGTGTGATGAAGTGATGGTGTGATGAAGTGATAGAGTGATGGTGTGATGAAGTGATAGAGTGATGGTGTGATGAAGTGATGGTGTGATGAAGTGATGGTGTGATGAAGTGATGGAGTGATGGTGTGATGGAGTGATGGAGTGATGGAGTGATGGAGTGATGGTGTGATGAAGTGATGGAGTGATGGAGTGATGGAGTGATGGTGTGATGAAGTGATGGAGTGATGGTGTGATGGAGTGATGGAGTGATGGTGTGATGAAGTGATGGTGTGATGGTGTGATGAAGTGATGAAGTGATGGAGTGATGGTGTGATGAAGTGATGGTGTGATGAAGTGATGGAGTGATGGTGTGATGGAGTGATGGAGTGATGGAGTGATGGTGTGATGAAGTGATGGTGTGATGAAGTGATGGAGTGATGGTGTGATGGAGTGATGGAGTGATGGTGTGATAGAGTGATGGTGTGATGAAGTGATGGAGTGATGGAGTGATGGTGTGATGGAGTGATGGAGTGATGGTGTGATGGAGTGATGGTGTGATGAAGTGATGGAGTGATGGAGTGATGGAGTGATGGTGTGATGGAGTGATGGTGTGATGAAGTGATGGAGTGATGGAGTGATGGAGTGATGGTGTGATGGAGTGATGGTGTGATGGAGTGATGGAGTGATGGAGTGATGGTGTGATGGAGTGATGGAGTGATGGAGTGATGGAGTGATGAAGTGATGGTGTGATGGAGTGATGGAGTGATGGTGTGATGGTGTGATGGAGTGATGGAGTGATGGAGTGATGGTGTGATGGTGTGATGGAGTGATGGAGTGATGGAGTGATGAATGTTCCTGTAACCACGATGACGAACCCGTCACACTTTTTATCCATTTTTAGTTACCTTTCATTTGTGTAACGTTCCTGATGTTACGTGTGTTGTGTTATAGCAGCAATAAACAGCCGGTTCTTACAGTTAATAAGATGTTAATAACGACACAAGAACTTCTGACCAATCAGAGGCCAGAACTGTGCTGTTTTAACTCAGATCTCAGTGTGAGGTGAATGAAGCCTTGCAGAAACCGCCGGAGAAACTCGGCTGAAGTCACGCAGGTAAAACTCTCACCTCTCACGAGTTAGCTCGCTAATGAACGTCAAACTGTCCAAAAAAAAATCCCTGGTGTGACTGGCAGATAATCCAAACACACAATTAGCGCAGCGTTTGTGTAGGACGAGGACGTGTTTATTTTCCTAGCCTCTCATTTTTTTATCATGGGAGTGATGGAGATCTCACAACCCCTCCCCCACCCAGCACATCTGTTTAACATAACCAAACAATGCTAGCATTCGGCCGTATTTAAATAAGAGTTTTAAGCGTCCCACACGTATCGAGCACGCGGCCTCGCGTCCAAAACAAACACTCGGGAAACTGCGGTAGTCTGTCAGAGCGGACGCGCAGAGAAATTTCCTCCTCTTGCTCAACATTGCGGAATGTTTGATTTCTTGTCAGATACGTTCTGCTTAATATGAGTCGACGCCGTCCAACTCGCCTCTCCGTCTTCTCCTCGTGGATTGTTTTGAAGCGGGCCAGGAATCTCCGAACCACCTTTTCCGTGTCCTGAGTAATGGGTTCCAGGCGCGAGGTGAGAGTGTGCCGTGTCGACATGCCTCGGAACACGTGTATCGTCACATTTGTGAGCGCTAACGTTAACCGGTTCTGTTGTGAGAATTTAAAGCGTGATGCTAAGCTGTCGGTTAGCGAGTGCTAGCAAATTTCTTTCTCTGATTGGTCAGACGGTGTTGATTTATTTACTACAGCAGCAGATCTGACAGTAGCGACATTGTTTCTATAGCAACAGCTTGTTCGCAGGGGCGGGGCCTGTACTGTATGGCTTAGGTTGTAGAGAATTTCTGTATAGAGAATTAAAGCTAAACTCTCTCTCTCTCTCTCTCTCTCTCTCTCTCTCAATGCTCTCTCTCCCTCTCTCTCTCTCTCTCTCTCTCTCTCTCACTCTCTCACTCTCTCTCCCTCTCTCTCTCTCTATCTCTCTCTCTCTCAGTGCTCTCTCTCTCTCTCTCTCTCTCTCTCTCTTTCTCTCAATGCTCTCTCTCTCTCTCTCTCTCTCTCTCTCTTAATGCTGTCTCTCCCTCTCTCTCTCTCTCTCTCTCTCACTCTCTCTCCCTCTCTCTCTCTCTCTCTCTATCTCTCTCTCTCTCAGTGCTCTCTCTCTCTCTCTCTCTCTCTCTCTCTCTTTCTCTCAATGCTCTCTCTCTCTCTCTCTCTCTCTCTCTTAATGCTGTCTCTCCCTCTCTCTCTCTCTCTCTCTCTCTCTCCCTCTCCCTCTCTCTCTCTCTCTCTCTCTCTCTCTCTTAATGCTGTCTCTCCCTCTCTCTCTCTCCCTCTCTCTCAATGCTCTCTCTCTCTTTCTTTCTCAATGGGCTCTTTCTCTAGAAGAGGAACCACAGTGAAATTTGTGAATTTCCCTTTGGGATGAATAAAGTATCTATCTATCTATCTATCTATCTATCTATCTATCTATCTATCTATCTATCTATCTATCTATCTATCTATCTATCTATCTATCTATCTATCTATAACTAAAAACAGATAAAAGTTGAGCTGTATTGATGTGTGATGTAGTGTACTAACTTGAGGTCATCACACTGATGATTTTCCTGTAAGAGCACAGCACTGGGGTTTCTGTCTCCGTGCTTTGGAGCAGTTTTATGGAGCAGATCTCTGACTGATCCTCTGGAGCTTCACGCAGTGTTCCTGCTCTTCACTCAACACCCACCTGAACCCCAACCCTCGGTAACCTGTGGAAGATGTGTGTATAGAGCTGGAAACACTTTCACCCCATGCTCTGTGTGTGTGTGTGTGTAAACGCAGTCCTGATATCTCTCAGCGCTGACTGACAGCACAGACACGTCCAGCTTTTTAC
>NC_080714.1:28454258-28469258 GCF_019097595.1 Hemibagrus wyckioides | reverse complement strand
GGGAAGAGAAGGGCTCGCTCTGCTTTGTATCATCCCTGAGCGCGAGAGCCGTTCTGCGACAAAATCACTCGCAGTTCCGCCGTAAATCACACGTTTATGACACGTGTTCATGAGCGTTCACTTCCTCAGCCAAGACTCTGCTTTTTTTTTATCGGGCTGAGAAAAGCGGATCCAGCCTCTGATGAAGGACAGAACTCTCACAGAACTCTCGCAGAACTTTCACAGAACTCTCGCAGAACTCACAAAGAACTCTCACAGAACTCACACAGAACTCTCGCAGAACTCTCGCAGAACTCCTGCGGAACTTTCACAGAACTCTCTCAGAACTCACCAAGACTCACACAGAACTCACACAGAACTTTCACAGAACTCTTGCAGAACTTTCACAGAACTCTCGCAGAACTCACGCAGAACTCTCGCAGAACTTTCACAGAACTCACACAGCACTCACACTGAACTCACACAGAACTTTCAGAGAACTTTCACAGAACTCACGCAGAATTTCACAGAACTCCTGCGGAACTTTCACAGAATTCACACAGCACTCACACTGAACTCACACAGCACTCACACTGAACTCACACAGCACTCACACTGAACTCTCACAGAACTCACACAGAACTCTCGCAGAACTCACCAAGACTCACACAGAACTCGTGCAGAACTTTCACAGAACTCTCGCAGAACTCACTCAGAACTCTCGCAGAACTCACTCAGAACTCACACAGAACTCACACAGAACTCTCGCAGAACTCACACAGAACTCACACAGAACTCACACAGAACTCTCGCAGAACTCACTCAGAACTCTCGCAGAACTCACTCAGAACTCACACAGAACTCACACTGAACTCTCGCAGAACTCACTCAGAACTCTCGCAGAACTCACACTGAACTCACTCAGAACTCACACTGAACTCTCGCAGAAGTCAAACAGAACTCACACAGAACTCACTCCGAACTCTCGCAGAACTCACACAGAACTTTCACAGAACTCTCACAGAACTCACTCAGAACTCACACAGAACTTTCACAGAACTCTCACAGAACTCACTCAGAACTCACACTGAACTCTCACAGAACTCTCACATTTTTACTCTTTCACATTTTCACTCTTTCTCTCCGTCTCTGTGTGAACCACTCTTCCGTTCAGAGTAAGAGAGAGTTGGATGAAGGGAACTCACTGCATCCACGGAATTTCCTCTCTTCTTTTTTTTTCTCAGTGTAAAAGATTTATTAGAGTGAATTTTGGAGGCTGAAACACGGCGGGACTCTCGCACTCTCGCACGCTGCCAGCTCGCGCTCTCGCTTTCAGAGCTGAAGAGCGTCTTTCTCTGAGCGATCATCGCCGCCAGCGCAAGATGAGACGTCTAGTGCCATTAGCTAATTAATCCAGCGCACGGCGTGCGAGGCGACTTTTCCCCATGAACAAGAACCGTAAGCCGATCCGTCCGGACCGAGCCGAGCCACCGGTACCGGCAACACATCCCGGACCGGACTGCTCCACGTAACACTGTTTCACTGAACACCACCGTTAATTATTCACTCCTTATTATTAGCTGTGCTTGAGCCTGTCAGCAAGCCATTACTATGGAAACCGCGACACCTAGCTAATGTTTTTACTTTCTGTTTTTATTCATTCTTTTAAGTTTTTCTCAGTTTTGTTTTCTCTTCTTATTTCTGGGACTCATTAAATCATCTCTTCCTGTTGTTTTTGATTTATATTTATTTATTTATTTGGACGCTGAAGTGGACGCTTAAGTGGACACTGAAAGTGTTTCATTATTTGTAAATTAATAAAATGAAAAAGTGTTTCATTAGACCCTTTTTTTTAAAAAAAAATTTCTGATCTCTCCAGCTTGCTGCTAATTCCCACGTGAAAGTCGAGGCTGCGCCGGTTCTAGACGTGTAACGCGGGCCACATGTGAGGGGTGTGTTAGCGCGTCTCATCGGGAGACTGACGTCTTGGCTCCGTGTCGGGAATCTCGCAAATGCCTGGTGCTTGTTTTTCCTTGTTGAAAGACGTCAGGCCAAGATTCTGTCGAGCTGTTAAACTTTTCTAGTCAATCAGTTCCCTAATGTGATCCAGTCGCGCTTCTCTTCCCTCTTATTCTCTCCGCTCACGTTTTTCTTATCACATCACTCTCTCTTTCTTTAGCTAATATCTCTCTACTCATGGTGAGAATCTTTGCTTGTAGATCATTATTATTATTATTATTATTATTATTATTATTATTATTATTATTTCATTTTCATGCTGGATAACCCGTGCTGAAACACGTCCCTGTTCTGCGCATATTCTGCGCTAATGCTAATCGTATTAGCGATGGAATGCAGTGTTAGGAATGGCTAATTTCCCTCGTGTCTGTGTCCGAATGGTGAGCGTTGTAACGGAGACCAGGAGGCTACGATGCTCTCACTCTGTGTCATAACTGTCCAATTTCCAAGCTTTAATTGCTTTAACCTCGAGAAAAAAAAGTGAGCCGTATCGGTTTACTAATACGGCCGGACTGGGCCTCACCATTTCAAAAGGTTTTAAATCTAGATTCCCGGCGGAGAGCCGCATGTGCTGAGAGAGTTCCTCACTCGCTAAAGACCCTCATTTAGCCCCGTCTGACACCGGAGGGACAAACGGACACGTCTCGTTCTGCTGAGTTAATAATGGACTCTAACAGGGCGACGTCGCGGCTCGTTATGTCAATATTTACACTAATACCTACTAATAAACTTTACGCTAATAACTGCTAGCGTTGCACGTTAGCATCACTTTTTGACATCTATATTATGAACATTTTATAACTCACTAAGATCTCTCATCATGTTCTTCTACGGGATTCTTAATTCTGATTGGACAGAAGGTTTCAGCTCCAGCGGTAATGCGGCTGAAAGTAAAGGTTATTTGTAATTGAGGTTTCCATGGCAACAGCTCCTTCACAGGGACGTGTTTGGTGGAACATGTCACACTTGTGGAAGGAGTCTCCAGTGTCGTTCTGAGGATCCAGTGTAGATGAAATGGAAGCGAGAAAGTGATGTGTGTGTGTGTGTGAGAGACTTGCAGCTTCCAATCCACTTGCTTCTTTTCAGGCACGCCTCATGTACTTCTGCTATAATAATAATAATAATAATAATAATAATAATAATAATAATAATAATAATACACCAGCTCTGTAAAACTCTGCTATTAAAGGTGCAGTCTGTAACTCGTTCCGCCCCCCACTGGCTATAAACCAAACTAATTTAATAAATAACTAACATCTCATTAAATTGACCCCGCCCCCATTGTTAATACATATTTGAACGAGGTGGAGCTAAACAGCTTTTTGTCCGGATTTGGGCGGAGTCTGTTACAATTTACAGCCAGTGTTGTGATTTTAGTAAATGATGGCACCGTCTGCATCACATCCAGCCTTCATCACATCAACATTCATCACACAAACACAAAGTCGGTTATGTTCTGAGTTTGGTAGCTTAAGAAGTGTGTGTGTCAGTGAGAGTTTGTCATCACTACTGTCATGATAGTCATTAATGTTATGTTAGTGTTATCATCACTGTCATATTAATAGTCATCACAGTCATATTAGTCATCATCACTATCATATTAATTGTCATCACAGTCATGTTAGTCGTCATCAATGTCATATTACTCATCACTATCATATTAGTCGTCATCACTGCCATATTAGTCATCACTGTCATATTAGTCATCACTGTAATATTAGTCGTCATCACTGTCATATTAGTCATCACTGTCATATTAATTGCCATCACAGTCATGTTAGTCGTCATCAATGTCATATTACTCATCACTGTAATATTAGTCGTCATCACTGTCATATTAGTCATCACTGTCATGTTAGTCATCAACACTGCCATATTAGTCATCACTGTCATATTAGTCGTCATCATTGTCATATTAATTGTCATTACTGTCGTGTTAGTCGTCATCAATGTCATATTACTCATCACTGTAATATTAGTCATCACTGTCATATTAGTCATCATCACTGTCATATTAGTCGTCATCACTGTCGTATTAGTCGTCATCACTATCATTAGTCGTGATCACTGTCATATTAGTCATCATCACTGTCATGTTAGTCATCATCACTGTCATGTTAGTCGTCATCACTGTCATATTAGTCGTCATCACTGTCATGTTAGTCATCATCACTGTCATATTAGTCGTCATCACTGTCATGTTAGTCGTTGTCACTGTCATATTAATCATCATCACTGTCATATTAGTCATCATCACTGTCATGTTAGTCATCACTGTCATTTTAGTCATCACTGTCATTTTAGTTGTCATCACTGTCATATTAGTCATCATCACTGTCATATTAGTCATCACTGTCATTTTAGTCGTCATCACTGTCATGTTAGTCGTCATCACTGTCATTTTAGTCATCATCACTGTCATGTTAGTCATCACTGTCATATTAGTCATCATCACTGTCATATTAGTCATCATCACTGTCATGTTAGTCATCACTGTCATTTTAGTCGTCATCACTGTCATGTTAGTCGTCATCACTGTCATTTTAGTCGTCATCACTGTCATTTTAGTCATCATCACTGTCATATTAGTCATCATCACTGTCATATTAGTCATCATCACTGTCATGTTAGTCATCATCACTGTCATATTAGTCATCATCACTGTCATATTAGTCATCATCACTGTCATATTAGTCATCATCACTGTCATGTTAGTCATCATCACTGTCATGTTAGTCATCACTGTCATTTTAGTCATCACTGTCATTTTAGTTGTCATCACTGTCATGTTAGTCGTCATCACTGTCATTTTAGTCATCACTGTCATTTTAGTCATCATCACTGTCATATTAGTCATCATCACTGTCATGTTAGTCATCACTGTCATTTTAGTCGTCATCACTGTCATGTTAGTCGTCATCACTGTCATATTAGTCGTGATCACTGTCATATTAGTCATCATCACTGTCATATTAGTCGTCATCACTGTCATGTTAGTCATCATCACTGTCATATTAGTCATCATCACTGTCATATTAGTCGTGATCACTGTCATAATAGTCATCATCATTGTCATATTAGTCATCATCACTGTCATATTAGTCATCATCACTATCATTAGTCGTGATCACTGTCATATAAGTCATCATCACTGTCATATTAGTCGTGATCACTGTCATATAAGTCATCATCACTGTCATATTAGTCATCATCACTATCATTAGTCATCATCACTGTCATATTAGTCATCATCACTATCATTAGTCATCATCACTGTCATATAAGTCATCATCACTGTCATATTAGTCGTGATCACTGTCATATAAGTCATCATCACTGTCATGTTAGTCATCATCACTGTCATGTTAGTCATCACTGTCATTTTAGTCATCATCACTGTCATATTAGTCATCATCACTGTCATATTAGTCATCATCACTGTCATATTAGTCGTCATCACTGTCATATTAGTCATCATCACTGTCATATTAGTCATCATCACTGTCATGTTAGTCGTGATCACTGTCATATTAGTCATCATCACTGTCATATTAGTCATCATCACTGTCATATTAGTCATCATCACTGTCATAGTCATCATCACTGTCATATTAGTCATCATCACTGTCATATTAGTCATCATCACTGTCATATTAGTCGTGATCACTGTCATATTAGTCATCATCACTGTCATATTAGTCATCATCACTGTCATATTAGTCGTGATCACTGTCATATTAGTCATCATCACTGTCATAGTCATCATCACTGTCATATTAGTCATCATCACTGTCATGTTAGTCGTCACTGTCATATTAGTCGTGATCACTGTCATAGTTGTCATCACTGTCATGTTAGTCGTCATCACTGTCATGTTAGTTGTCATCACTATCATATTAGTCGTGATCACTGTCATATTAGTTGTCATCACTGTCATGTTAGTCGTCATCACTATCATATTAGTCGTGATCACTGTCATATTAGTCATCATCACTGTCATGTTAGTCGTCATCACTGTCATATTAGTCATCATCACTGTCATGTTAGTCGTCATCACTGTCATATTAGTCATCACTGTCATGTTAGTCGTCACTGTCATATTAGTCGTGATCACTGTCATAGTTGTCATCACTGTCATGTTAGTCGTCATCACTGTCATGTTAGTCGTCATCACTATCATATTAGTCGTGATCACTGTCATATTAGTCGTGATCACTGTCATATTAGTCGTGATCACTGTCATATTAGTCATCATCACTGTCATGTTAGTCGTCATCACTGTCATGTTAGTCATCACTGTCATGTTAGTCGTCATCACTATCATATTAGTCGTGATCACTGTCATATTAGTTGTCATCACTGTCATTTTAGTCATCATCACTGTCATATTAGTCGTGATCACTGTCATATTAGTCGTCATCACTGTCATGTTAGTCATCACTGTCATTTTAGTCGTCATCACTGTCATGTTAGTCGTCATCACTGTCATATTAGTCATCATCACTGTCATGTTAGTCGTCATCACTGTCATATTAGTCGTGATCACTGTCATATTAGTCGTCATCACTGTCATGTTAGTCGTCATTACTGTCATATTAGTCGTGATCACTGTCATTAGTCGTCATCACTGTCATATTAGTCATCATTACTGTCATATTAGTCGTCATTACTGTCATATTAGTCGTCATTACTGTCATATTAGTCGTGATCACTGTCATTAGTCGTCATCACTGTCATGTTAATCATCATCACTGTCATATTAGTCGTGATCACTGTCATGTTAGTCATCATCACTGTCATATTAGTCGTCATCACTCTCATGTTAGTCGTCATCACTGTCATATTAGTTGTCATCACTGTCATATTAGTCATCATCACTGTCATATTAGTCATCATCACTGTCATGTTGGTCATCATCATCATGATGTCATTGTCACTTTTATGTTATTCATTGCCAGAGTCTTTGTTTTTCTCACCATCATGTTTAGTAGAGCAGTTTGTAAAAGCCATCAGCCCTGTTTGTTTGTTTTCTTTTTTGTTTGTTTGTTTGTTTGTTGCAGTTGTTTTTTATAGAATCTACAGAACCATAGAACTCATAGAGTAGTAGATATAAGAGGTACTGATGCATCATGGGATGCAGGATGCCATGTATCGCGTGATGTGATGTTAATCTTTAATGTTTTTTTCTTTTCTCTAAATGCTAAATGTGTAAATCAGAGTCAGAGCTGATGAGTCAGACTCATAGTGAGTCATTTGGAGTCATATGTAATGATATTTAGTTGCAGATGCAGGGGTGGGATCCGGTCACGCTGTATTTAACACACAGCTGGAAAAGTGAATGTAGGATTGTTGAGAAAGCTTTTCAGTGACGCGTGGGCGATCTTCTGCGCTCACCAGCCTCGCACTCACGTTACCGCTAAAGCAAACAAGTGCATGGTGAGAAACTCCAGCTCTGATCCTTCATGAATATGAGACCGTAGGCTGTGGAATTAAATGACACAGCAGGGCCTCGTTATCCATCTCACTTTCCCTCGGCAGATCGGCCCAGGAATTGCTCAAGCCGGTTCTGTTTTAGCTGTATGAAGATGTCCAAGTCAGCAGTTATGCTTCTGTTAAGCTCTCATGAGCTTGTGGGGTCGAATCCCACCGCGATTACCCAGCCACTGCTGGGCATTTGATCAAGATATAAAAAGGAAATTTGTTTAATATTGGATTTGATTAATGACCAGAGAGAGATCAGACACATGATACAGAGGGAAAAATCAGACGGAACAGCTAAGCATATATAAAATTGGAATGCTAATGGAGCTAACAGAAGCTAACAGCGTGACTCCTCCCTCAGTGGACCATATTGCAGTTCCTGTTTTTGACCACTAGGTGAAATAATGACTCAATGGAGCTGAATGAGGCAGTGAGTCATTAATATTTCACAGGAAGCGTAAATGTATGGAGTTGTGAAGGAAGACTTTATGAAGATTAACGGCTGAAATAAGCAACTCATCACTGACACTGAGGACGAGTTCTCTCTCTCTCTCTCCCTCTCTTTCTGTTTCTCTCATTGTCTCTCTCTCTCTCTCCTCATGTTCCCTAAGTCAGTAGATAATTAATGCTGTGTCCGCACCCTCTCTCTCTTTCCCTCTCTCTTCTTCTCTCATTAGACGTTAGAGCCGCTCAGATGAGATGATGGCGTGATGGACTTTACGTCCCATCTGTCATCAGCCCCAGAACCTCGGCAGTAGACAGATCCAGTGACTCGGCGCTCGTCCTCTCAGCTCCCTGTGACTCCTGCAGAAAGCGTGTGAGGATAAAGTGACCACTTTTAAGACTAGAGAGAAGTAGTAGAGGTTTAGGTCCTACTTATGGTCCTGGTTCTGGTCCTGGTCCTACTTTTGGTACTGGTCCTGGTCCTGCTCCTGCTCTTGGTTCTGGATTTGGTCTCAGTCCTAGTCCTGATCCTGGCCCTGCTTCTGGTCTCACTTTTGTTTCTGGCTCTAGTCCTGGTTCTGCTTCTGGTCCTGGGTCTACTCCTGGTCCTGGGTCTTCTGGGGAACTCAAATGCACTAAAAATGAAGCAGTGTGTTTTCTATCTTTGTGAGATCACTTTACCAAACATAAAAACTCTCCTTGGTCCCACTGGGCAGCTTTGGAGCCGAGGTTCCTCCGAGCGCCGCATGTGAATCCTTCTGAAATAAAAAGGAAACAGAAAAAATGGAGTGTTTGCGAGTTAGAGTTTTTTCTCTCGCACATTTCTCTGCTCTGGGAACAATTTCAATCCGACGCTAGCGTCAGTGTTAAGGTTAGAGTTAGTGACCATCACGTATCTGTGGCTGATGAGTGCACGAGATTCTTGATTTAGTCTTCACAGGTCACTTCCTGTTGCGCTTCTCTCCAGACCTAGGTCTCGGAGACAGACGCTGCCAGGAGTTCTGGGAAATTTATTTTTTTTGTTAGACTTCGAATCTTTCTCTTGCATCTGGACGGCAGGTTTGTTCACATCACGTTAACGTGCGTTAATCAAGTTCTGATCTCGAGTATTGAAATTTCAAGGGAAAGTCAGAGAGATGAAGAAATAAACCAAGAATTTTCAAATAAATGAAAGAACCGGCTCAGGAATTTCTGGTCTGGTTTCCGAGCGTGTGATAAACAGGGCAGCGGAGCCAGGTTTCGGGGCTTTAATTGAAATTAGGCTCGCGATTTGCAGCAGATGAAGCTGGCTGTTAAGAGCGCTGACGTTCTGGATGTGGAACCGATACGTGTAAACGATGTAATGGGAATGTTTCAGGGCAAGCTGGCTTTAATTTAGTGCCCTGACGAAGCGCATGAGGAAACCTGTCTCCCCTTAGCTGTCTCGCTGAATCATATGGATATAATTTCATCCATTTGCGCCGCTCCGCTCTGCGTCTCGCTCTAGGGCATTTGGAACACGGCCGATTAAAGTCACATGTTCCTCTTGGGTCCGGTCTTCTGTGAAAAATCCTCACACTTGTCACTCGGCAGCTGCAGGAACGTCGATTTTTCTAAGCATTTCTATGGAGTGCTGATCAGCGAGACACGTTACAACACGCTCCGTGTCGGACAAGGCCCGGAATTCTGTGCCCCAGGAAGCACCTCAAACTTGTGAGGAACTCGTTAGAAGTCTGTTCGCGCTTTGGCTTTAAATAATTACGCGTAATAACAGATTTAATGTTCCTCACTGCCCCGGGGTTTCAGCAGCAATCACAAAAAACCTGCAGAAGGTTCTGAGGGTAATGTGGGACTGTGTGGGAACCGCCCACACTTTACACGTAAAGCCAGTGTGTGCAGCTCGCTAGGCCACTAGACTGCCAGTATTTTAGTTTTATTCTGTTACAACAAAGACTCACAAATGGGTTCTTCGGTTCTTTCCTCTAGAGGAACCCTCAAACGTTTTACAAAGACCCTGAAAAACATTTAAGCATGGTTTAAAGGTTTAAACATTTTAAGGTTCTGTATAGAGTTTTGTTCTCTGAACAGTTCCCAGGCAGAACCCTTTTAAAAGTATAAGAACCCTTAATTATACAGTGAACTTTTAAAGAACCCTTGAATAAAATATACAACAGATTGTACCATGCTTAGAAAAAGGGTTTTTAAGTCAGGTTTAAATCAGGTTCCATCAATCATCCTGATGACAACTGTTAAATGTTCTGTGTAGAACCCGACAGCAGTGTGCTCTAATCCTCAGCGCTCAGTTCACATGTCTGTCTACTGGACCTCTAGTGCACTAGGTAGGCTGTAAGAGGTGTCTTTTATTCCCTTTGTAGTGCACATTTGAGTGGATCAGGAACCTTCCTCACTGTTGAGTTTATGTCTTGTGTCACGTCGCCCCCTCTGTAGTGTCCTACAGTGCACTGTGTAGTGTGTCTCAGTGTCTGGACCTAGGCGCCCTTCCCTCCTCCCCTCGCTGGTGTTTGTTCTAGGTGCTGTGATATTTTATACAGCATGTTATTTTTCCACTCAGTGTCCATGCTGAGCCCATCAGGGCATCTCTCAGCCGGTCGTGTCTCATTTCCGCTCTACGACTCGGTGCCTTCGCCACCGTTAATAAGCTCGGACCCGACTGTCACGCCGAATGTTTGCTGAAGGCCGTGAGGGCCGAGCGAGAAGGGAGCGACGCCAGATACGCCTCTCATTCGTCCACTTGGAAAGGTCACGGCCGCGCTCACTGCCTTCTTGGGCTCTCGGAGACAGAAGATAAACACGGCGAGGGATTTTACTGTGATTAACGCCAGATAAATGTTTTTTCATAACACCACGGCCGTGCAGGAAATCTCAGACAGCTCCCTACTGGACAGCTAGTGCACTACCTAGGGTGGACGAGACCTTATTCCTGTGGACATTAATTGGTGTTTAAGTAGCACTAAATGTCAAATGGATGTCTATGTGTGCTTCAAGTCCATTCCCCCTACAGTATACACTGAAGACACTACATAGGGCTCCTATTTAGTGCACTAGAATTCAGTATCCAAATGTTTTGGGAACACTTTCTTCAAATTAAATGTAATCCATAAAACATTTATAACATTTATAATACAGGTGGCTAGCTCGAGAGTTAGCATCAACATTGGCTAAGGTAACTAGCTCATGTTAGCATGATAACTTAAGAAGTAGCGGATTATCTTAGCTTAGCAGTGTTTAGTGCTAAGCGCTACATCAAGCAGAAGATGTTAAAAGATGATGTCACATGATCATTGATGAAGGTTGTCATTGGATGGTTGATGGTATCTAAGGCTCCACCCCCATGACTGAGAGACACCTAGAAATATTAATTGGACCTGTAGAGTAATGAAGTAACTAGTAGCCAGGTTAGCTATGGTTGTTATAGTTCTATAGCTAAGCTGTTAGCCTCAGTCCTAAGCAGCTATTTTGAAGTTGCCTAGCAACAGCGTTTCCACGACAATAACCGCTTGAATGTGTGTATCGTGTGCGTTAATGTAATTGATACAAACAGAAACAAGACGTAGACTCTAGCATTTGGGATCTCACACACACACACACATACGCACACACACACACACAGGCAAGGTCACTCAATCTGCCTTGTATGTGTGTGTGTGTGTGTGTGTGTGTATAGAGTTTCAGTGTGTATTGAATGGCTGTGTCTCAATAGCGAGTGAGTGGATGAGAAATAGAGAGCTCTCTCTCCTTCAGTGAAAACAGAGCCGAGCTCCTACGCTCTGATTGGTGCGCTGAGGGGACGAGGGGGCGGAGCTTGGGGATAGAGTGTCCACTAAGTGATTGGACAGGAAGCTCCTAATACACTGCATTGTGTGTGTTCAGAGGAGACAGTGTGTGTGTATGTTTGTGTGTGTGCGAGTGTGTGTGTGTGTGTGTGCGTGTATTGATGTCCAGCTGCTGTGACTACTTTAAGTCCCATTACAGAGATGAAGTGGAGATACGTTACACACACACACACACACACACACACACACACACACACACTGGGGTTAAATGTTTAAGATGTTAAGGTCATGACCGTACACGGAAAGGCCTGTGTGTGTCCCTGTGTGTGTGTGTGTGTGTGCCTGTGTGTGTCCCTGTGTGTGTGTGTGTGTGTGTGTGCCTGTGTGTGCCTGTGTGTGTCCCTGTGTGTGTGTGTGTGTGTGCCTGTGTGTGTCCCTGTGTGTGTGTGTGTGTGTGTGTGTGTGCCTGTGTGTGTCCCTGTGTGTGTGTGTGTGTGTGCCTGTGTGTGTCCCTGTGTGTGTGTGTGTGCCTGTGTGTGTCCCTGTGTGTGTGTGTGTGTGTGCCTGTGTGTGTGTGTGTGCCTGTGTGTGTGTGTATTAAGTAAGTTAACAAAACTGTTAAGTGCACTAACAAACTGTTTCTTCCCATCTTACACTCTCTCTCTTTCTCTTTCTCTTTCTCTCTCTCTCTCTCTCTCTCTCTCTATTTGTCTTGTCCTTTTCTGTCTCACTTTCTTTTTTCCCACTTTCCATTTCTCTTTTCCTGTCCATCGATTTCTTTCTTTCTTTCTTTCTTTCTTTCTTTCTTTCTTTCTTTCTTTCTTTCTTTCTTTCTTTCTTTCTTTCTTTTTACTTCTACTTCTATATCCTTTTTAATGTGTCTCACTCCATTTGTCATCTTCTTCTGTTTGTCTTGTCCACTTCCTTTCTCCATTTCTTTCTTTCTTTCTTTCTTTCTTTCTTTCTTTCTTTCTTTCTTTCTTTCTTTCTTTCTTTCTTTCTTTCTTTCTGGTTGTCCTTCAATATCTTTCTTTCTTTCTTTCTTTCTTTCTTTCTTTCTTTCTTTCTTTCTTTCTTTCTTTCTTTCTTTCTTTCTTTCTTTCTTTCTTTCTTTCTTTCTTTCTTTCTTTTCCACCTCATTCATTCTTTTTAACTTCTCTCTCTCTCTCTCTCTTTCTCTCTGCAGTTTGAGGGCTGTAATAAAGCGTTCTCTCGTCTGGAGAACCTGAAGATCCACTTGCGCAGTCACACAGGTGAGAAGCCGTACCTGTGTCAGCACCCAGGCTGCCAGAAAGCCTTCAGCAACTCCAGCGACCGAGCCAAGCACCAGCGCACACACCTCGACACCGTAAGCCCTGCATGCATGTGCATATGTGTGTGTGTGTGTGTCTTCCTTCATGACCACAGATTGCAGTGTGAGGGATGGATGGAGTGAGGAGGTTCATTAGAGTCTGGAGTTTTTTTGCTGTAGATGAGACGGAGCTCATGGACTTGGCTGATTAGCCGTAGCAGCGTAGTGGCATAGCAGCATAGCAGTCCAGCACTGTCTCCATCCCTCCATCCACCCCCCCCTCTTTCTCTCACTCTTTCTCTCTCTCTTACTCTCTCTCTCTGTCCTTTTGTGTGTTCTATGCTAACGGTGCATGCGCTCTAACGGTGTGTGTCAGCGGTTCCTCCTCGTTCCACACCAAGGACGTCGCTAACGTACGCTTAAACTCAATAACTTCATCTCATCAGCTCGAGTCACCATCTCCAGCCGAGACGCTTCAGCATGCCGACTCTCGCTCTTCACCTCTAGAAAGCGTGAGCTAAACTGAAAGACGTCAGATTTATTAATGTCCAAATTTTGTAGCGATTCCGTGACTAATCCGCTAACTGCTGCTGTAGTTTTTTCTTTTTCTTTTTTTTAAAGAGGAGGAATTACAGCACCGATACAAAGCTCTGACACTGGAGACTCCTTTCATAAAAATCTTTTTAATTGATGAAAGTTGTTAAAGTTTTAAAAACTAAAATCTTCTTCTTCTTCTTTTTCTTTTTTCTTCCTCTTCCTCTCTCTTCTCTCTGTATCTTCTCAGCTGAAAGGTAGGTTACTCCGCTTCCTTTTTCCACTTAAGCTTTATTCCTGATTTCTTCTCACGATCAGAATGAAGATGTTGTGCTGTGATTCATTTGTGTTGTGATTCATTTGTGTTATGATTCTGATTCTGATTCATTAAGCCGTGAAACTCCTGATGATGTTTGTGGCTCTGAATGTCATCAATAAAAAGAGTTTGTTTTTGTTTATTTTGTGTGAAACATGTGTTTAGTTGTGATGTGGTTGTGTTGTAGAAGCCGTACGCGTGTCAGATCCCTGGCTGCACCAAGCGCTACACAGACCCCAGCTCCCTGCGCAAACATGTCAAGATCCACTCTGCCAAAGAGCAGCAGGTTCGTCGGAAGGTAAGAGTTGAGAGGAGGAAGGTCAGCGTTAAACACACAGTTGATCGACTCTAACACTGAGTGGTCAGTGTAGCCAGTTAGCTAATGTACAGTGACCTAAACTCTTCTGATTGGTGGATCTGTTACTCCAGATTAGCCCCGCCCACTTCACATCAAACAGAGAGGCATTCTGGGAAAGACACTTAATGTAGAAAGTCTCCAGTACTTTCAATAAATCAATCAAAGAAATTAATGAATCAATAAAAATCTTGAATGTTGAATGAAATGTATTGATTTGTTAGTGTTAATGTTTTATTACAGCTTCATTAGTGTTTTATTAATGCTTCATTACAGCTTTTTTACAGCCTCATTGGGGCTTTATGATTGCTTTATTCTTGCTTCATAGGTCTTGTATTGGTGCTTTATTAAGGCTTTATTAATGCTTCATTAGTGCTTTATTAAGGCTTTATTAATGCTTTATTACGGCTTCATTAGTGCTTTATTACTGCTTTGTTAGTGCTATAATAGTGCTTTATTAGTGTTTGATTAGTGCTTTATTAAAGCTTCATTAGTATGTCATTATTGCATCATTGATCTAAACATTAAGCTGGATTAATTAATCCTGTCCCTGTGCTATAACTGTGTTATAAGCACTTCATTAGTGTGTTATAACGTCATTATCATGTTGTGTTTCATGGTTTTCAGTTGCTTTTTATTTAGACTTGTTTTTGGAAATGATTTCCTCCTCCATAGATCAGTGACTGTTTTAAACACACACACACACACACACACACACACACACTGTAGTGCACATTCCTCATTAAAGCACATCAGCGCACACAGAAAGGCCTCATTGTTGCGCGTGGCTAAGTGGCGTCTGGATGAT